>NC_059147.1:20090532-20393562 GCF_020740605.2 Lemur catta | reverse complement strand
AAATATATATATAGAAAAAATTAGCCGGGCATGGTGGCACATGCCTGTAGTCCCAGCTACTGGGGAGGCTGAGGCAGTAGGATCGCTTAAGCCCAGGAGTTTGAGGTTGCTGTGAGCAAGGCTGACGCCACAGCACTCACTCTAGCCCGGGCAACACAGCGAGACTCTGTCTCAAAAAAAAAAAAAAAATATGATCCAACTATGTGCTGTCTGTAAGAGACTCACTTTAGATCCAAAGGCACAAACAGGTGAAAGTTTACATTCTTGAAAGTAAAAGGATGAAAAAAGATATTCCATATAAATAGTAAACAAAACAGAGCAGGGCTGTTAATACTAATATCAGACAAAACAGACTTTACAACAAAAAAGATTACAAGAGATCAAAAAGGACATTACATCCTAATAAAAGACTCAAGATAGCAAGAAGATATAGCAATTATTTATATTTACACCTTATAACTGACCATATATGAAAAACAAATTGAATGATTTCAAGGGAGAAATAGATAATTCTGCAATAACATTTAGAGGCAAAATATCCCATCCTTAACCAAGCGGGATTTATTCCTAGAACGCAAGGATGGTTTAACATATGAAAATTGATCAATGTAATACACCACATCAATAAAATGAAGGAAAAAGGATACCATCTCAACTGATGCAGAAAAAACATTTGACAAAATTCAACATCATTTCCTAATAAAAACAGCAACACAATAGGAATAGAAGAAAACTATCTTAACATAATAAAAGCCATATATGAACAACCCACAACTAACATCATACTCAATGGTGAAAGACTGAAAGCTTTTTCTCTAAACCAGGAATAAGGCCAGGATGCCCGTATTGGCACTTATACTCAACATAGTACGGAAAATTCTAGCCAGAGTAATTAGACAATGAAATAAGAGGCATCCAAATAGTAAAGAAAGAAGTAAAATTATCCCTGCTCATAGATATTATAATCTTATATGTAGAAGAACCCTAAAAATTCCACAGAAAATTGTTAGAATAAAATAATTCTGCTAAGTAAAATACAAAATGAACATTCAAACATCAGTCACATTTCTATACACTAACAATGAACAATCTGAAAAGGAAATTAAGAAAACAATTTCATTTACAATAGCATCCAAAAGAATAAAATATTAATACATAGGAAAAAACTTTATCAAGGAGGTGATGAAAGACTCATACAATGAAAACTACATAACATTGCTAAAATAACATGTTGATGGACTTAATATTGTTAAGATTTCAATAGCACCCAAAGTGATGTACAGATTCAATGTGATTCCTCTCAGAATCCCAGTGACTTTTTTTTTTTTTTTTTGCAAAAAAACAGAAAAATCCATCCTTAAATGCATATGGAATCTTAAGGGACCCTGAATAGCCAAAATAACCTTGAAAAAGAAAAAAAAAAAAACGTTGGAGGACTCACACTTTTTGACTTCAAAACTTACCACAAAGCTACAGTAATCAACACAACATGGTACAAGCATAAACACAGACATAGACCAGTGTAACATAATAGAGAACACAGAAATCAACCCTTACATATATGATCAAATGATTTTCTTCAAAGATGCCAAGACCATTCAACGGGGAAGATGGTTTTTTCAATAAATGGTGCTAGAAAAACTGGATATCCATATGCAAAAAAGTGAACTTGGATCCTTACCCAAAACCATATACAAAAATTAGCTCAAAATGGATCAAAGACCTAAACATAAGAGCTAAAACCATAAAACTCTTAAAAGAAAATATAGGGCAAAAGCTTCACTACATTGGATTTGGCGATGATTTCTTAAACATGACATGAAAGGCCTGGAAACAAAGGAAGAAATATGCAAAATGGACCTCATGAAAATTAAAAACTTTTGGATATCAAAGGACACTATCAACAGAGTAAAAAGGCAACCCATAGAATGGGAGAAAAATACTTACAAATCACATGACTATTGAGGGATTGATATTCAGAATATATAGAAAACTCCTATATAAAGCAGTCATTTTGAAATCTGTGTCTGAAAACTCCATTATCTGAATCATCTGCGTGACTCTGTTTCTATTGAATGTTGTTCCTCTTGGTTTTTTATTATGCAGTCTTTTCTTTTTTTTTTTTTCTTTTCTTTTTTCAGACAGAGTCTTACTCTCTTGATCCAGTAGAATGCAGTGGCATCATCATAGGCCACTACAACCACAAACTCCTGGGCTCAAGCAATTCTCCCACCTCAGCTTTCCAAGTAGCTGGGACTACAGGCATCTGTCACCATACCTGGCTACTTTTTTCTATTTTTAGTAGAGATGGGGTCTCACTCTTGCTCAGGATGGTCTTGAACTCCTGGCCTCAAGCAATCCTTCCACCTTGGCCTCCCCAAG
Organism: Lemur catta; assembly: GCF_020740605.2. Lineage (NCBI taxonomy): Eukaryota > Metazoa > Chordata > Mammalia > Primates > Lemuridae > Lemur > Lemur catta. Next base: position 20,391,180 of record NC_059147.1, on the reverse strand, counting down.
TGCTAGGATTATAGGTGTGAGCCACCACACCAGGACCAGTCTTATCTTTTCTTATGCTTGTTTTTTTTTTTTAAATTTTGATTGACCATCAACAGACTTTATAAAAACATTGTAGCATGACAATTGGAAGCCTAGGATAATTTTATCTTCCTCTAAAAAATATTAAGTTTGTTTCTGGGATGGGCAAGGGTACTAGCAATTATGTGTCCCCTAAATCAGATTGGGATTTCAAATAATTTGAAGCTGGCTTTCACTCCATGGATGAGCAGGTCTATTTTAGATTCATCCTTCCACTGAGGATTTATCAGGTATTACTCCCTTCTCTGTGGGCCTTGAACTAAAATTTTCCCCTAGGTTTCATGATTCTAGGTATCTCTACTCAACTTCTTAGCCCTTTAGTCATCTTTATTGGAAATGGCAGATATTTGGATCTACAGGAATTGGCAAATACCTTTAACGGTAAAACACTTCTAGGTGCCACATATATCTCTTGGATAGTCTCTGAGTTGGGCTCATAATTTTTCAGGATTTTGTTAGCACTACAAAGCCTCAAACAGACTCTTATTTCTATTTCATCCAGCTTTTCTAATTGTTTTCAGCATTATGAATGGACCATGTTACCTAGTCTATCATTATTACTAGGAGCCAAACTCCATATCTTAATTTTAAGAAGCATGTTTAATTATCAAAGTAAATTTTCACAAAGTGGTCTGCAGATCATTTATATAAGAATCCTCTATGATGCTGGTTTAAAAGGAAAATTCCTTGATTCTCTCTCCAGTCTTTCTGAGTCAGAATTGCATTTTAAACCGGAATTCCAGTTTGCTGAGTACCTACCTGTATGTATATAAAAAAATAAATAACTGAAAAGATACCTTAACTATATAATGACACTTGACCATCCAGTCACAGGTTAACTACCACTTTACTCATGAGTTAATGGAAGCAAAAGTCTTCTAAACAAAAGTTCTTAGTGTAATTTGCATCTTTTAAATGCACTTAGGTAAAAAGAAAGTGAAGCTAATGTCTATAATAGTTTCCAAGTAATCTTTCTTAAATAAGAAAATAGACTGACAACTTTTCCACATAAAAATAACATGTTTCTGATTCTTTTATTTAAATTTAAATTGCTAATTTAAAACATGGTTAGGAGACCTATATCTATACATGTAAAATACGAAATGGAAAGAGTCAAATGAAGAAAATGTCATCTCATTAATAAGATCAAGATGCATTACAATGGGAAACTATCCAATAACAGAAACAATCATCTTTTCTGTACTAATTTGGGATTCTCAGTGAATTATCAAAGAATTTTAAGATCAAGATTAATGATAAGAGTGAACATTATAGAATATATTTAAAACTTAGCCTAATGAATCTTAGTTAAAACTTCCCAATGGTGAACTTAATGGTGAATTTTAAATTATGTCTAGGAAGAAATGAGAAATAAATTTGTTCACTTACATAGGTAACTCCTAGTGGCATGTTAGACAACTTCTGTATCTCCTGGATACTTTAAGGGTTCATTGCCAGTCCTTAGTTTTTGCTTCGTCAAGCCATACATACTAAACTATAGGAGGTTTTTTTTTTTCTATACATGCATATCTGTGATAAAGTTTAAAGCATAACTTATAAATTAGGCACATTAAGAGATTAACAACCAGAACTAATAATAAAATAGAATAATTATAACAATATACTATAATAAAAGCTATGTGAATGTGGTAGCTCTCTTATTGTACTGTACTCACTCATTTTCTTACCGCAATTGACTGTGGGTAACTGAAACCATGTAAAGCAAACCCACGTATAAGGGGGGGGGGCGAACTACTGCATATGCTAGCTTTCATATGATTATTGCTTTGCCAAGTAGGAGCATTTTAATCATTTTTAAATTCCCCTTTTATTTGTCTCTCCCTATTGCTTAGCCATCTTCATAAATGTCCTGCACAGTCCTTAATCTTTTAACTCAATCTAATTGCAATGCTTCCCAGCACTCTATTCATCCTCTCAGAACCTTTATCTTTGGCAAAAAGGTGACTTTCAATTGTGCTGACCTTACCTCATGGGATTTTGAGTCATTGGCTTAGTCTGTCTCTTAAAACCAATTTATTATTTCCCCTGTCCTATAATTGACACTCTTTGTAAAACTTTTTATGAAATATTTTACAAAAACCAAATCTAAACTGCATGTTACTAGGGCAAAAACAGAAAACCAACAAGACAAATCAGCAAGGTTAAAAGAGAACAACTCAAACAATCAGGGAATTTGGGACCACACTGATAGTCAATTCGAATTATTCAGACCAAAAGATTATTTTGCTTTGGCATGAATTATATGAATTGGCTGTCTGATTCTGAATTCCAAATATAATTGTATAATGTTCTGTTTCTACCCCTAAAACACTACTCTTCAGTCCCGAAATTAACCCTTTATAAGAAGTTTCTGGGTCTGGGTTTCTACAGCACTGAGTTTGATAATGAAAATGTGGGTTTTAAAAATTTGTATTAATATGTATTTTAAATTATGTACATCATTTTCTTGTACTTTGATACTCCCATTCCAGTCCAACTTATCCTTCTCAATATTAAAATCAGAGAGTCATGCCCATCAATACTCCTATAAAAACTGTACTGTTCAACTTCTAACTGAAGGATTTTTTTCACCAAGATTTCCTGTAATAGGCTCTCCTTTTCTTTATGAAAATAACCTCAAGTGTGGAGAACACTAAGCTTATTATCAGAGTTCATGATTGGTAATCTCTCCTAGTTATGTTGTAAGGTGAGAAGACATTGCTGAGTCAAGGCTAGGGTTCAATTAATAGAATCACTAATATTATTCATTAAGTGAAAAATAATATTCGGTAAAATTTCATGCCTTAGGAACGGTCACTTTTTATGTATTATTCACACTTTCTGAAGAAATATTAAAAGAAAAATCTCATGAGAGTAATGTTAGAATCAACAAAAGTAAAATTCTGGGTAAAACTTGGCACATTAGAAACCCATTGCTATAATAAAATTTCATATGTGTCTCACATTTTTTCCCTTAGGTTCGCAAAAGAGCTTAAGATTGGAATCAGGGGCTTAGAAGATTTTCCCTTTCTCCTCTCTGTAAAATGAGAAGATAAAGGAGGGTGAGAGGAACAGGACAATTTCCCTCTATGATGTTACTTCCAACATAAAAAAATCTAAATGGTGGCTCACCAAATGATGTCTGAATAAGAAGAATCAAAACAAGTCTGCAAAATGCTATAGGTATTTAAATTTCACTTTTTGTTTGCTGCGTATTTTTTCCTTTGTTCAAGGATTTGCAGTGGGAAAGGAACCTGTGCCTCTGAGAAATGATTCCCAGAATGCACCATGATGTGTGCTGCACTTGAGGCCCCTGCTCATTAAGGATACCTATGTTGAAAAGTAATGGACCCGGGGAGGTGGGGGGGGGGAGGGGATGGAGATATGACTACATGATGAGTGCCAGGCGCACTGTCTGGAGAATGAGAATGGACGCGCTTGGGACTCTGACTCGGGGGGATGGGCAGGACATGGACAATGTATATGACTTGAACTTATGTACCCCCATGATGAGCTGAAATAAAAAAAAAAAAAAAAGGATACCTATGAGTTTCTTCTTTGTTTTTTAAGAGGGCAGAATCCAGTAATAACTCAAATGCCCAGACCTCTCCCCAGACATCATTTTTCTAACAGTCCAAGAGGAGATGATTCAAGGTCAGAGGTCATAGGCTGTGCTCCATTTGCCAGCTGGCAGTAAGCTCTAAGGACAGAGGGTGCAAGAAGCGTGACGATTCCTCAAGATGCTCATTCACAGAGCATTCAGAGTAACCCCACAGATACCTCAGAAGTACTCATTTTATCTCCATTTAGTGGGCGGGAGAAAAAGGGGGTCAATTTTCTGGGGTAGCCTTGCAGAGCTTCACATGGTATGATCCCATCTCACTGAGGCTGACTTTATTTTACACTAACACAATAAAGCGTAAGAGAGGACAAAAAGTTTCTATTATAGATAAACATTATCCACCGTGTGGCTCAGAATATAGTAATACTGACTAAAAGGCAAACATCTGGAACCTCAGTTGAGGGAGAAACAGTAGCTACTGTGAACACTCTTAACTGGAGTGACAGGAAGACTTCCAAACAGGGAAATCATGACATTAAAATGTTGATCTACATTTATTTCGGGCGAGTTCTTTCCTATCTCAAACTTCTTCCTCAGATTTTGTGTGCTAGTCCCATACCACATCCAGAATTTGACTGTTTTTCCCTTCCTAAATGGCTAAACTGAGATGCTGTGTGTAAGAAATGGAAAGTGACAAGATATGACCAAAGCATTGGAAATCAATCCAAACGAAATGTGCTTCTTAACTATAAGTGAACAGTTGAAAACAATCCTCTTTTATAGCCATGGAGATAAATACTCTGTTTTTATTAGGAAAAAATTGCTTTGGACTGAATAAAGTCATTTGATTAACAAGTCAAAGCAGATGGTTTATTGATATTTCAGAAAGGAGTTTACAAGGTCTAGTGAAAAAAGAGACTCAGCTCCGAATTAACAAATTACCCAGGTATATGGGACATTGACAGTTCACCACTAATAGATTTATGAGCTACTGCTGGGTGTTTCATCCCCATTTGGTTTATTATGATAAAATATTGGGGCATGAGTAACCTATAGCCTTATCACAATATACTACATTGACCTTTGACCTTTAGGACCTGATGGCAAAACTATGTATTAGATTTTTAATTTGTCTTAATCTAACAGGATCAACATCAGTATTGTGTGGTTTATTGTAAAGAGGCTATGCAGTGTAACTAACACATGGCATGCTGGCTTGGGATTTGTTAGAACTCAATAAGGTAAGCTCTCAGAAGTTACAAGAGTCCCATGTTAAGATCCAGAAGTCACTGACAAAATGGCATGTGGCTTGAGTAAATAAAAGTATATGTAAAGAATCTCACTGTTCAACTCAGAATAAAGTATTTCTTGCATCTTGGGAAATTTCAGAATATTTGTATTTGAAAATAGATGTTTAATTTCAATGAATTTTTTATTTCTGTAACTTCCTTTTTCCCCCCAAATCTGCCTAGATATTTGATACTTCCTATTCTCATGTTTTTCATTCCTTCTTGTATGTCTTTAATTATTCAGAATAGTTGTTTTATAGTCTCTAGTAATGCTATTACTAGAAATTCTTGGGCATTTGTGTCTTTGACTCATGGTAGAGATTGCTTTCTTTCTTTCTGTATTTCCTAATTTGGGGTTATGAGCTAATTTTTAGTGGGGTTCTATTTATAGGGAATCCTTGGTTGGGGGCATGTTCCTCCAAAATTTTTGCTTTTGCCTCTCATAGGTACTACAGGCTTCTTTCCAGACTAGATTGACTTTTTATGGCAGTTTCTGAGTTTGGGAGTTCCTAAACCAAACAAGCAAGGTAAATTTGACTCCCGAACCAGAATGAGGGCAGGCCTGTGGCTACGGATACTAAGAGGAAACTAGATATTTAGTTTTTCTCTGTCTCTCTCTCCCCATTCCATCCCCTTAATCCAGAATTAGAGCTACTCAGACAAGTTTTCTTGAGCTCTGACTGCCCCAGTGGGGAGATTATTTTTTAGTTCCACCTTTTAACTGGGCTGTAGTCTTTAGAGGATTTCAGTTTTATATATGAGTGTCTTATCTGTGCCTTTCACAGGTCCAAGTCCTACATGGCATTTAAAACTATACATAGACCCTTGAGTACTGATATTAGCAAACTCTTCTAGGCAGCTACACTGTTAGCTCACATTTGTTTAGTTTCTTTCTTATCTTCATTTTAGGTTTTTGGGACATAATTTTCCTTACTTTCTTGTTAGCTCAGTTATTTATCCAAAAAGACTTTTTAAATAGTTTACCCAGAAATATTTGATAGTGGTTTTAGGTTAACAAATCTACCAAATTCTCAGGATTGGAAGCCAGAACCTTGTTTTAAAAGCGTCGAGGTGGGTTGAAATTTGGAATTCAATACGAAGTATACATTGCCTTTAAGTAATTTTTATAATGTTGTAAATACTTAACTTCTTTAGGCATCTTTAATTATAGGTATTTAGCCAGATAAGAACAGATGAACATTCTGTTTAAGATTCTAGAACTCAAATTTGGAAAAAAAAAAAAAAGAAAATTCAGTAGTCCAACAATATGTATTTTTTGTGTGTGTTATATGTTTAAAAGCACTCATGAATTGTGCAAATGTATCAAAATAAAATATTTTTTAGAGTAAAAAAAAATTAAAAGCGTCCCTTTTTATGTAAATGAATTAGGTGGAATTGGGGGAAGAAACTTAAGGCTCAGAAGATTTCTCCTACCAACTTTACCCACTTTCTAATATATTTAATCAATGGCCTGGTTTATTGTATCAGCCTACACATCTCATAACAGCATATTTTTTCTATTCAGTCTATTTTCTGGATATGACGTTTGATATTTTGGGACAGTATATAGAATGACATACTAATAGACCCTTTTAGAACCTCTTTGCTTGCAATACAGGAACTGCTTTAAGTGGCTAATTCCATGTAAATTATCAAATCTCAAATTTTCAAGATATTGCAAATATTTAGCTTGACATGGTATTTTCAAAGGGATTTTACATGCATCATTCCAAATATAAAAATCAATGTATTAAATGACCTCACAGGTACGCCTCAGAAATCTGCAGACCTTTCAACATTTCTCCTTTCCATAGATGCAATCACCAGCTGATGAAGACAACTAATGTATCACCCTTCTGTGGCTCTCATATTCCTTGCTGCCATACTACTAGATGCAAGAATATGCTTGTGGTCTAATATATAGGCACCAATAGAAAGTGATAAAACTCTGGATTAAAAATTATAGTTTTGATAGATATCCATATTTCTTTTAGATAGAGGAAAGACTGAAATAGGGATGAGAAAGAAGCCAGCTCTGAAGAAAGTAAAAAAAAATAGATATGTTTGTTTTGGATTTTCTTCAAAGAGATCATGGACATATTTCAGAAAATATGTTAATTTCATGGCATGTTATTTGGCATAAAATTTTTAAATTATTTTTCTTACTCTGTGCTTTTGGAATGGTATTTATGACAAAGATGAGAGAGAGATCACTTATTAATAAAGTAATTCAAGGGCTTTGTAAGGACTGTTTTTAAAGTATAGGCAATGAAGTTATTGTTGCCTTGTCCATGTGATAGGTGGAGACTATCAATCTCAAACTTAAAACTTTTGCTTCAGCATTCCTTGGATAGTCAGAGAAAATAATCCACTTAGCAAAAAGACTATGTCAAATTTTAGTTTTGTAAATATGGGAGCAAGATTATTGAATGGGAAAACTGGTAACAAATATTAGTATTTCTATTATTGCCAATTAATTATTGCAAAGAACTTTCACTCTTAGTCAACTTGTTATTTCCATATGGGCATTTTATGTAACTTTAACACTCTGATCACTGTCCAATAATTTCTGTCTGTGGTTCACAGATTAACTCTGGTGGAAATTACTTTTGAGTTGTCTTCTTTTCAGACTTGACTTTATATCCTTTGTTCTTTCAAAAGCTGCTGTGTTTTTCCTATATTTTCTCTTTTTCTCTCTCTTTTGCTTGTCCATGGTTCAAAACAACCCCTCCCCAACATTATTCTGGAGCTTTCACTCAATTCTGCCATTCTATAAATTTGTTTTCTGCTAACGTCAAAAAAAAAAAAAAGATCAAGAATGAAAGAAGGGCACTTCAAAGAACATGTCTAAAATATTATGATACTTTCCTTCTGAAGGTAGAGGAAGCAATGGAATAGAGTGAAGTAGTTGTTGCCTTTCATTAATTATACCACAAATTCAGTAATACCTCTGGTGCAAGAACTAAAAGTCAACCCTCCATTTTGAAAAAAATCATCTTAAATAAAATTAATAACATTTTCCTTAGGAAAATAAGAGGAAAAAAGACTGAGTTATTCTGAATAGGTAGAAGCGAGAATGTCTTCAGGGAATATATGTTAATTTGCACCAAAGTTTTAACTCTGCAGTAGTGCTAAACATTGGCATCTGAGGATGACATGGTGAGTAATGGGACAGGAATGCATCTTTTATTGCCTCTCCCACTTTTCCTTAGTGACTGGTAGACAGGTGGATACAGGAATTCTTATGATTTGTTCTGCAGCCTCTTCCTGTCACCGCCCCCCCAACTGTAATAGGATCTGCAGATATAATTTAAAAGCCTGAAAGATAATTTAGTGTTTTCTCTAAGCTTTCTTTCTCTGCCCCCCTTTATACTTTCCATAAGCACTCCCTCCAAGGGAATTAATTCTGCTGCAAAATACAGTATTTCTGGTCTTTATTCTTCTATCAATTGTCCTCAGTTTTATGGCCAAGGCTTTAGATTAACTCTGACAGAAATTACTGTTTTCGATTTGTCTTCTTTTCAGACTTGACTTTGTATCCTTTATTCTTCTAAAAGCTGCTATCTGTGTTTTCCCTATACTTTCTCTCTTTTTCTCTCTCCTCTGTTTGTCCATGACAGGGGCATTATATAAAATAGAATTGCAGAATCAGTTTTCATCCTATCTCAAAATTTTATTCCAGAATCCTTGCTCTTTGGAAAACTAAGACCCCAATTATCAATATGGCTTTAAATATCTCAGATAAATACTTCATTATAAATGGAAACTTTTATATTTGAAAATTGTAGACATGAAAGTGAATTTATACAATAAGAATAAATAAGACTTATTAAATGATACAGCCCATCTACAGTAAATTGCCGAAAAGGATGCTTGAACCGCTAAGAAGCTGGGCATATTGCTAGGAGACTCTGGAGCAGAATCTGCTACGGTTCAAGGACAGAATACTGATAATGTGATATCAAGTCTATGGAGTTAGCCTTAAACAATGGAGAAATGCAAACCTAAGCATTTTTATTTCAGTAAAACCATCTCTAATGAGATCAGGGACATGTTTCAGGAAGGTTATGAAGCATTTTGAATTATGCGTATCTTTCAGGTCTGAACAGATTGTCACGGCTAGGGTTTCTCCATTTCCCCCTCCCATGAAGCAATCTTGAGGAGCCGAGTAGTGCTTCTGGAGAAATATATAATGGGCCTCTCAGCCAAAGCACACAGTTTTAAGAGCAGGAGTTGTGATAAAAGGCAATGGTAGATATAAGCTCCAGCCAAAATGAAACACTAAATAAGTCTGTTTAGTTTAACCAAGTCCACCAAGTAGCTTGAGGATGAATTCATAATGATATCCTAATTTCTGCCCCTCCCAAATTAGCATAAATTTCTTTTTATGAATTGCTCATGGCTTGTCTTTCATCTTCAGTTTTTAATCTATAAAAAGAAATGAAAGTATACCTAAAAGTGGAAAGAAATTGGGAAGTTTATAGGCACAAATGAATCAAACTTACAATGTAAAGGAAGGTTGTAATTACAGCTAGACATAGTGGAATACCATAGTTTTGGAAAGCAAACAGTTAAAATGAAGAATATAATAGCTACTGTAAAATGTTTCATAGTTAGAAGGCAGAAGGATGAAAGGAGTTTTTAAAAGGTTGAAAAAGAGATTTTAAGAAGGCAAATAATTCCTTCAAATTACCTCAAATTAAAAATACAGAAAGGCAAAAAAAAAAGCCTGTTGGATAAAGAAGGTTGGTGAAAGAAATGAATAAAAGAAAGAATTTTAAGAGAGAAAAGGGGAGAATGAAGACTATGGTATGCTAATTGCCAAGGAAGGCAGACTTAAAATTAGGGAAACAAAAAAGCAAAATAAAATGACACAAAATGGAGGAATTAAAGGAAATTAGAAAGGATTAAAATACATTCAGAATAGGACCTACATAAAGCACAAAAAACTAGTATTTTGCAAAAATGTTAAAAATAGCTCTTTTCGGCCAGGCATGGTGGCTCACACCTGTAATACTAGCACTTTGGGAGGCCAAGGCAGGAGGATTGCTTGAGCTCAGGAGTTTGAGAACAGCCTGAGCAAGAGTGAGACCCCATCTCTACTAAAAACAGAAAAAATCAGCCAGGGTGGTGGTATGTGTCTATAGTCTCAGCTTCTTTGGAGGGTGAGGCAGGGGGATCGCTTGAGCCCATGAGTTTGAGGTCACTGTGAACAAGGCTGACTTCTAGCCCAGGCACAGAGCGAGACTCTGTCTCCAAAAAACGGAAAAAAAATAAAATAAAAAAGCTCTTTTCTTAGCTACTGTAAAAAGGCTAATGAACAGAAGACATCAAGAATATTATAAAAGAAACCAGTAACTGAAGCCAATAGTTGGAAAAAACTATGAATCTGAAGGGTTAATAAAGAGATTCGAAAGACAATTAAATGTGATTATATTTCCAACTACAGATTTGTATGAAGTGGTCTCAAGAATGTTTAAGAAGCTGTGGAACACCCATAATTACTCTTGGAGTTCAAAGTTAAACGCATTATTAAAGGATAACAACAAAACCCAAAAGGATTCTACCTCAACATTGTTAAGATAACAAAATTTGAAATCTTGTGTTACATATCCTGGCATTGGCTCCAAGAAAACTATAAACTCACCACTAACTCATACATACAGAGCTAAGAAAAAGATCACAAATTGATCACTAGTAACCCTAATGATTATTAAATAAATCCACATCAAATAAACACAGGCTTTGCATAAAATTTAGAATTTACTTAATAATGACAGTTTAGAATGGAGAGAGCAAGAATATTTAGATATCATCAGGCATTCTGTAATACATTATTATTTAATAAACTTCTGACATTGAATAGATTCCAATAAAATAGAATTATTGTGGCCTAGTTTTTATATGACAGAGTCTGTAAAGATGACACGAAAATCCCACTATTTCATTTTGGTCACATATTGCCTGATAACATACAGTTACAATGAATTCAGTACAAAAGAAAGTGAACTTAAAGCTTATCATACCACATGTTAGAATTTGATTAATGAGCCAGGAATAAAGAATAGTGATCTATGGCAAAAGGAATGATAATAGAAAAACCATACAAAGTGGAGTTAAACCCCACATTATTTACTTTTTATCAGTATCTAAAATACCCACAGACTCTTTTATTTTAAGTTAATACAACCCATATCCTACCCCCAGGTTTTACACAAGGAAAAGATGTGACTAATTTGAAATTTCTTATCCAAATTCTGTGGAAAGATTGAGTAGTTATGGGGGAAAATAAGCTGAAATAAAAAAGAAAACATTTTAGGTTGGCATTTGGAGGTATTTGCAGAATTCAGAGATGCTTCATAAATCCATATGGGCACACTGACTTAAAAGATACTGCAGATTCTATTATGAATACACCTCTATAATGTCAACATGGACTGTAAAGGAAACTGACAATAACTCAGTGAATTCAAATTATGATGAAAGAATTAGAGGATAAACACTAGATGAAGTTTTCCAAATGATCTAAAATGGTCTTACATTTTCTATCTACAGTTGCACACTTGCTTTTGTTCTATACAGTGTAAGTGGATTACAATAATAATAAAAATACAGAGATCTCATTCCAAGATTAGGATATGTGCATGACAACAATAAAACAAGAAAACATGGAAATCTGATGTTATGATTAAGATAATTCTGTAATTATGTTAATATTTGGTTAGTTTAAACCAAAGTGTGAAAAATAAGGGGCAATAAACTGAGATTAGGAAAAACTTCTTAGGAAATCCTCTGAAGAGATAACACAATTGAGTCATTTTAAAAAGGAAGACAATAGAGGAGCCAGAATCAGAATAAACTACCCATTTGTTAAAATGCAATAGTAATGATACCTTTAAAATGATAAATTCCTGAAATGAGACAAAAGGAGGCAATCAATAATTCTAAACTTAACTTTCATAAGAATAGCAAGAAAATATCCCCCATCATTTTCCAAGTAGTCCCTAATAATACTTTTCAAAGTCCAGGGCAAACTCATACAGTAGGATTATATAAATTTAGACAATAACCATGGTTCCTGATAAACTTATGTCATTAATTACCCCCCAAAAGCAGTTATATCCATAGTAAGTTAGAAAGGATCTTAGACATCTCTAACTTTTTGAGATTTGGAGCATAGTTGACAACCACTCTGTCTCATAAAACATACGTTAGGACTACTTTTTGAAGGTAAAAACCATGCTGGTTGAACTATAGGTATGTCAAAGTATGATAAGTCTTATGTTTCTTGTACTTACATCATGAAGAATATTTATTCTTACTGTGACCATATTGATTATATTTAGCATGGAACACTGCAACATGTTCTATCAAAATCTACATTAAAAATCAACATCAGAAATCAAAAAATCCAAGTATATTAGGAAATTTCCTGAAATAAATCATACCATTTTCCTTCTAAATGATCTCTCTCATTCTCTCACATACAACATACATTTATATGTACATATTAATGTTTTACAACTTCGCTGTTAGTCCTAATGAACTAGTTTTACAACTTCGCTGCTCATCTTTAGAGTTACTATAGTAGCAAAAGGAGTTATTTCTCCTCCTTGGGCACATTACAAAGAATCCAGAGCTCTTATTACACCTTGGCAGTGGTGAGCATATTAGAAATAAACATATACTACATTTAACCAAAAACTAACCTGAAGTTTACAAATACAAAATGTTTTAGCAATATAGAGTTTATTTAAAGGTGCCAGAGTTATATGAGATTATTCCAATTCATGCCTATGTAAACATCAATATATGACAGATGGGGTAAAGCAAGAAGGATGATGAAGAGAGACCATGACAGCTAAGTTTCAGAGTGAATGAAACATGCAGGGAAGTCTGGGGATTTCTTGGAGGGTGGATTTTGACTTGCCTATAATAGAGAGGAAAGGAGTTATAGGCTACGATAGTGGGTTTTAGGATAAAATTCGAAGTTAGAAAATCTACTTGGCACTTAAATTCAATTTAATTAAACAGCAGTTTAATTAAAAATTAAATCCTTTTATGTATGTTCAGAGAATTCTGCAATTTTATAGACTGAAATGAATAGATTAATAAAATCTTAATCCTGCAAAAACAAAACAATTTAATTTCAATAGCACCTCAGCAAGTTTGCATTTCACTGTAACAAATATTTTTCTTGCTCAGTTTGTTTTGAGATCTGTTATAAAAATCATTTGATGGAAATATAGGAAGTTGGTAAGAGTTAGAATTCATAGGTGTCATTTTTATAAAGAATATTTGAGAAATTATAATTGACCCTACCTAACGTCAGAAGCCCTTCTTAGCTACAAATATTCAAAATGGTTCCGGCCGGGCGCGGTGGCTCACGCATGTAATCCTAGCACTCTGGGAGGCCGAGGCAGGCGGATAGTTTGAGCTCAGGAGTTCGAGACCAGCCTGAGCAAGAGCGAGACCCCATCTCTACTAAAAATAGAAAAGAAATTATACGGACAGCTAAAAAAATATGTATATATAGAAAAAATTAGCCGGGCATGGTGGCACATGCCTGTAGTCCCAGCTACTCAGCAGGCTGAGGCAGGAGGATTGCTCGAGCCCAGGAGTTTGAGGTTGCTGTGAGCTAGGCTGACCCCACAGCACTCTAGTATTTTGGCTGTAACACGGTGAAAGATTTAACAATAAAAAAGATACACTAGGCACCAGAGAGCTCAAGTCCTAGTTTTTCAAGAAGAGATATAGATCTTAAGACCTAAATAAAAATCAAGAAATGGTAACCAGTAGCATCTAGAATGACAAGGATATTGAAGGAATGTGTGGTTTTCTAAAGAAAATTATTAAGTTCTAGGTGAGCAAAATTAGGTGTTTATTATCAATAGTAAACTGGATTCTTCTACGCTTTAAGTCAGTGGACACGATCAGTTTACTATCTATTGCTGAAGTGACTACAGAAATGGCAATTATGCCTCTAACAGATGGGTAAGGGCCCAATTATTACAGGGTTACCTCAAAGAATACAAAGAAGGCAGCTTCTTGGGGTTTGCTATAAAAATGTCTTAGAGAAAATACTGGACAGCATGAGCTATTTCAGGTACAGGAGCATTATTCCCATTTTTATTTCTCTTCACAAAGCTTTGCAAAGAATTAATGATGAACATGCTTATGCCCAGCCTTTTAGCCTCTATGCCCTTCTCGCCATTGAGGTTCTGCATTTTAATGGAGTAAAGACCAGGTTGTCTAGTAATGAATAATATAATAATCAAGCATATCACTTGGGTAGCTAGACCATAACTTGAGGGAGCAGTTCTTCCTGCACTTTATACATTTTTATAGTATATTATATGAAATTTGTTATGTTTCATATAGAAAAGCTGTACCTCCACAGTGGGGAGGCGTATTGAAAGACATGGATGGGGCCAGGTATGGCAGCTCATACCTGTAATCCCAGCACTTTGGGAGGGTGAAGTGGGAAGATTGCTTGAGGCCAGGAGATTGAGACCAGCCTGGGCAACACAGCGGTATCTCCTCTGTACAAAAACCAGAAAAAGTAGCCAGGCATGGTGGCATGTAGTTCCAGCTACTCAGGAAACTAAGGCAAAAGGATTGCTTAGCCCAGGAGCTTGAGGATGCAGTGAGCTATGATGATGTCACTGTACTCTAGCCTGGGCAACAGAGCAAGACCCTGTTTCAAAAAAGAAAGGAAAGAAAGGAGAGGGAGGGAGGAAAGAAGGAAGGAAGGAAAGAATGGGCAATCTTCTACTTGCTTTCTTAAAGATTTCAAGACAACCAAATTGTCTTTCTGTTGTGTAGTCATTCAAGTAGCCAAATGATTAACACAAAATTTCCTCAAAGCATGCAAGGGAAGAGACCTTAGAAATGATTTGGTCCAATGCTCCATCAAGTGTAGGAATTTCTTCAGTTTCTCAAAACAAAAGATGAATTTATTTTATTAACACCTTTTTTCAAATCAGGTAAGGGTGTCCTTCCTTTTTCACTGTGCCATCTATGACCATATACATAAAAGGAAATTGAGACAAGATCTCAAATATTCCTTCCTACTCATTGATTCTCAAATATTTGTTGCTAGTTGGAATTCACTGAAAGCCGAAACATCACACATGGCCTCATGATTAACTTTTTTCAGTGAAAAAATTAAAGGAATAAGCATTCTTTTTTTTTTTGAGACAGAGTGTCACTTTGTTGCCCGGGCTAGAGTGAGTGCCGTGGCGTCAGCCTCGCTCACAGCAACCTCAAACTCCTGGGCTTAAGCGATCCTACTGCCTCAGCCTCCCAAGTAGCTGGGACTACAGGCATGTGCCACCATGCCCGGCTAATTTTTTCTATATATATTTTTAGTTGTCCAGATAGTTTATTTCTATTTTTAGTAGAGACGGGGTCTCGCTCAGGCTGGTCTCGAACTCCTGACCTCGAGCGATCCACCCGCCTCGGCCTCCCAGAGGGCTAGGATTACAGGCGTGAGCCACCGCGCCCGGCCTGGAATAAGCATTCTTAAACCATAAAAAAATAAAGATTCATACAGACTTCTTTGTGTTAAAACAACTTTTTAAAAAGCATATATCATATAACATTTAATAAGTATAAATAGTCATCAAGAAAAGGAATTGCTTCATTTATTTTTCTGAATCACTGTTCGCCAATGGGTGATAACATCTTGGTATTTCCTTTCTTATGCTGTGGTCACTAGAATATTGCATTGCAATATGAATTCAGATCTGTGGTTTCTTTTAATTGTTATTCATTTAGAGCTCAGTTCCAACACAATTCTCAGATTTTACTCTTGTTTATGCTCTTTGTTCTATAGTTGCTGGTGAGGGAACATGTCTGTATTCACAAATAATGCATGCAGCATTGGGATGTAGATGTGACATAGGCCTAACACAGTTTTAGCAAGTAATCAAGGGAGCCTATATTTACTTTAATATACGCAAAAATAACTATATATTAGAAAAAATCAATTTGTAAGTTTAATTTGGGAGATGAGAGAAGGTTAAAGAGAGTTAGGCATGGTGCTCTGAGGTTCAGCATAAGCTATATGTCTGAAGAAGGAAGGGTTACCTACATGGGATATGAAGTAGAATCAGCAATTACGAATGAAAAGACTTGTAAAATAGCTCAGTATAATTTGCTGAAGATGAATATACTTGTCTGCACTGTTACAGGGCTTAATCATTTTTATTACTACTTCTATTTTGTCGACAGTGGTTAGGTACCAACTTGAGACAAAATGAGTTCTATCTTCCAGATGTCTTTTTACTAGAGGTATGAAGAACAGACTATTCTATTCCTTCTGTGACATGCCATATATGTAGCCATAATCTTCAAAATCACCAAATCATAAATTCATATCTACTTTGTTAATCATTTTTACCCTTATGTCTTTTTGACTATTTGATGACTTTCAGATCTCACTCCTTTTGAATATCTATTTGGTTTTATAGTTTTCTCCTGATGCAGGAGTAGTTTCTATTTTGGAGGGGCAGCTCTCATTTTGTAATTTCCACTCCATATTTCTAAGCTCTCTCAGAATCTTTATATTGCTTTGTTGCCCTCACTGCTATTTGCATCACCTCCTAATTTAATGGCATCTGTGAATTTCATTAACATGCTTTCACTCCCTTTTCTACATCATTAATGCAGCAGCTGTATAAGACAGGACATAACACTAATCCTTGTAGCACCTAGACACATTCCCCAACTTGATACATTGCCATTTATGGTTTATCAATATTTTTTATGGTTCTTCAGCCAGTTTTGAATCCATGTGACTCTGCTTATAGCCAGCACAATTTGAATTAATTGTGCACAGATGTCATGAGACACTACATCAAATGCTCCACTAAATTTAAGAAATACTACATCTACCATATTATTTCATTTACTGATATATTTTAAAAACATTTTCAGACTAGCTTAATGTTTATAATCCTAGTGATCTCTCTCTATATATCTCTTTTAATATTTATACCATCATTTTCATGTGATGAATACAGGTGACACAGTGATCTGTATTTTTGAACGTTCTTTTTTAACTTTTAATTGTGGAACAATTTCAGATTTACAGAAAAGATAAAAAGAGTAGAGAGTTCCCTTATATCCTTCCCCCAACTTCCTCTAATATTAATATCTTACAAAACCAGGGTAAATTTATAAAAATTAAGAACCTAACATTGATATAATGCTACTATATTAACTCAACTATAGATTTCCATTCAGATTCTACTTGTTCTCCCATTACTGTCCTTTTTCTGTTCTAGGATCCAATCTACAATATCACATTGCATTTAGTGGTCATGTCTCCTTATCTCCAACGATTGACAGCTTCTCAGTCTTTCCTTATTTTTCATTACTATTATAGACCAAACATTTGTGTGTGTCTCCCTCACCTCCAAAGTCATATGTTGAAACCTAATCCACAGTAGCATTTGGAGTGGGGCCTTTGGGAGGGGATTAGGTCATGAGGGAGAAGTCCTCATGAGTGGGATTAGCACCCTTATAAATGTGATCCTAAGAGTTCCTGCATCCCTTTAGCCCAGTGAGGTTATAGCAAGAAGACAGAGTTCTGTAAACCAGGAAGCAGGCCCTCATCAATAACAAATCTGCTAATGTCTCAATCTTGGACTTCTCAGCCTTCACAACTTTGAGAAATAAATGTTGCTATTAGGCCACCCAGTCTATGGTATTCTGTTAATAACAGTCCAAATGGACAAAGATAATTACCTTGACATTTTTATAAAATGTCCCTCAATTTGGATTTGCCTGATAGTTTCTCATAATAAGACTAGGGTTATGGAAATTTACTACAAAAGCAAAATACCCTTCTCTTTGCCTCATACTGGGAGTATATGGTATTAACATGACTTATCAGTAATGATGTTAACTTTGATCACCTGAGTAAAGTGGTGTCTGCCAGGTTCCTCCACAGTAACTTAGAATATTTCCGTTTCCACACTCTATTCCATGCATCCTCAGAGGGGGTTATTATAATGCCACTGAGGGAGCAAAAACTGGTTTTGGGGGAACAGAAATGACTTCTTTTTATGCATAAAACATGGATATACATATAGTACATAAATACATAGTGTATTTGTGGTATTAATATTTCACTGGGGTCAGGGAGAATATTAGGAAAAAACGTCTAAAAGGCTCTTCCATGTCTCTGTATGTGTGGGGGTATGGAATAAACAAATATATATTACTGTATTCATGGGAAGGAAGTCACTAAGCCCAGAACATACTCAAGGGGAGGGGAATTATGTTTTCCCTTCTGTAGGAGGAGGTAACTGCCTATATTATTTCGAATTCTTCTGTAAGAATATTCTTTTTTTTTTAAGTCATCATTTTGGTCCCTTTTCTGCCAATAGCATGGGTCTATGTTTCTGTGTTAGTTTGGATCTTCCAAGAAACACGTGTCAAGATAAGATTAGATATGCAAAGGATTTATTAAGAATTTTAGCTATATAAGGTAAAAAGGAGGGATCAAGGTAAGACAAGAGGGCCTTCAGAGTGTTACCTATAATGGAGAAAGGGAAGGAAGGAGGATTGGGTAGGAAGAGTCTCAGACTGTAGCACATTACTAAGAAAGTTACAGCCCAAGTGACGGGGAGTTCCTAAGCTAAAGTACCATTAAAGGGTCCTTCACTTCACAGGAAAGAACCTGCATTAGAACTATTACCATACGCAATCACTGCCTAGAAGGATCACTTAGGAACCAGAGTCTTGGCACCAATGCAAGGGTAGCTTCTAAAGGGCAGCAACTGCAGCTATCAGTCAATTATGCTCCCTGCAGCAGGAGATCTTAGCAGCATATCTGCATACCCACCACAGTCCCTAATTTTACAGTAGTTTTAAGACACCAGAACTTATTTTTTGTAAGATTACCTAATTATTTTCCCATTCTAGGTAGTATCTTTTTACTTTTCTAAACAAAGCTGCATACAATAAAATAACCAACAATTTCTTAGAAACCATCCCTTTATTTTTCCATTTAAAAATACTGCTTTAGTGACTTCTGGCTTTCATAAAAAGTAGAGTATCTTAAACTAGATAACCCCTCTGAAAATAACAATCATAAACTCTTACTAAAATATAAGACGACCAGTTGAAGGCACTGTGGAACAGACTGGGATAAAGGGAACTCAATATATACATAAAAGAAGGAAAGTAGAAAGGCAAAGGAGAAGGAAGAAAGACGAGAAATTGACCTATACTCGGAATCCCTCTATGACATTTACAGGGAGTCTCAAGGATCGCAGTGAGTAGAGCCCTGCAGAGCCTTTCTGAAGTTCTGACCCAGAGGATTCAATGGTGCTTGAATTGTCTGTAGAAGAATAGGACATTGTAAGGACTTATAGCTATCCCCAATGGGAAAAGTGGCCTCGAGAATTTTGTAGTAAAATCACGTACTCTTTCTTAAATAAGTACTGTTCTCATTTTAAGAAACAGCTCTTGACTTGCTATTTATTGAGCCCTGGTAGAGTCTGGATGTCTTATCAAGAGAAATCAGGAGATAGGCAAACTATGTGTTATTTGATTTCAACAACCCAGAAATACAGGTGTGCCCAATGGCACCCCACTATCAAAAGAACATAGTATTTATAAGATCAGCCTTGACAATGTCATAAGCAGTGGTTCACTCTGGAAGCCTCATTCCTATAGGCTGTGTTATGACCTCGCTGACAACAGACTTCAAAGTCTGGTAAGAAGTTCACTATGGCCAGGTGACCAAGAGGACATTTTAAGCTTGACTTACTTCTGTCCAACCTTCTAGCACCAGAAGTGGACTGCCACAGTAGGTGGACCTTTAAGCAGTTCTTTGTGAGCCACTTGCCTAGAAACACAGAAGACCTACAGTTAGATTCGTATCAATTCACAGGCAATGGTTAATGGCTCAGCTAGATTGTCAAGAACTTGAAAGAGTCAAGTTTCCTGGGGAATTCAGGAAGAAGAGATTTGTGGGAAAAACTACATGTACATGGACCTATTAGAAGGAACCCACAGTACAGGATATTTTTGTCCCATATGAATGACAACCAAAGGGCACCACTGGGAAGGAGGCTTTCTATAAACAGGTATTTATTAGTCGTCTCTTTCCCCTGCCAACCCATGCTTGCTCATTAGGTTCATGAACAAGGTGGCTATGGACACAGAAATAGACATTATACAACAGTGTAGAATTCCTCTCACCAAGGCTAACATTGCTGCATATCTGTAGGTCCTATTTGCTAGCAGCAGAGACCAATACTAAGTTCTCTCTATTACACCATATCCCAGAGGGACCAGTCAAGCATCTGATGGCTTTGATTTAATTGTATCCATTCTATCATGGAAGGGGAAGCTGTTTGTGATTAGTTTGCCCCTACTTATTGTGGATTTATATTTATTATTCTTGATCATTCATAAATAAATAAATAAGTCAATCATTCCACTTCCTTCTAGCCTCCATAACTTTTGATGAAAAATCAGTTGTTAGGGTTGGGCACGGTAGCTCATGCCTATAACCCTAGCACATTGGGAGGCTGAGGCAGGAGGATTGGGGTCAGGAGTTTGAGACCAGCCTGAATAAGAGTGAGACCCCATTTTCACAAAAAATAGAAAAAGTAGCTGGCCATGGTGGCACCTGCTTGTACTCCTAGCTACTCAGGAGGCTGAGGCAGGAGGCTCACCTGAGCCCAGGAGTTTGAGGTTGTATTGAGCTATGATGAGGCCACTGCACTCCAACCCGAATGACAGAGTGAGACTCTGTATCAAAAAGAAAAAAAAAAAGAAGAAAAGAAATCAGTTGTAGATCTTACTGAGGATTCCTTGTACATAAAAAGTCACCTCTCTTTCTGCTTTCTAAATTCCGTCTGTCTTTGTAGAATGTGAATATAATGTGTCTTGGTATGGATCTCTTTGAGTTTATTCTGCTTGGAGTTTGAGTTTTTGGATATGTATATTTGTGTCTTGCATCAAATTTGGAAATTTTTCAGCCATTATTTTTAAAAATATTTTTTCTGCTTTTTCTCTCCTCTCTTCTGAGACTTCCATGATGCATATATTGATATGCTTGTTGGTGTCCCACAACTGCCTAAGCTTCTGTTCATTTTTCTTCATTTCTTCCCTTCTGCTCTTTAAATTGGATCATACCAATTGACTTATCTTCAGGTTTGTTGATTTTCTCTTTTGCCTGCTAATACTTGCCACTGAATCCCTCTGGTGAATTTTCGTTTCACCTATTGTACTTCTCATATTTAGAATTTCTATTTCATTCTTTTTATAATTTCTATCTCTTTATTGATATGCCCTATTTGTTTATACACTGTTTTCCTGATTTTCCTTAGTTCTTTGTCCATGGTTTCCTTCAACTCACCGAGAATTTTTAAGATTGTTGATTTAATGTGTTTGACTAGTAATTTCAATGCCTGGTCTTCCTTAGAGATGGTTTCTGTAAAACAAATTTTTTAAAAAATTTCCTTTGAATGAGCCATGTTTGTTTCTTTATATACTTTATGGCTTTTTTGTTGAGAATTAGACATTTTGAGTATTATAAAGTGCTACTCTGGAAATCAGATTCTACCACTCTTCAGAGATTATTAATTTTTGTTTATTGAAGGCTGCAGTCATCCCTATTGTCACAGAAGTTTTTCTTCCATTATTGCTGTAGTCAGGCATTGACCTGACATATTTACTTCAACGTATGGAGCCTAAAGAGGAAAAAAAAAATACGTTGTTTCTTTATATTTTCATAGGCCAGGAGGAAACTCCTATGATCCAAGTGGGCTGAAAATGAAAAATAAAGTGTCTTCGCTGATCCCTCAGGGAACTGCCAGGTTTACCAAAATGCACAACTCCCAAAATTTGTAGGAAAAGGTCCTTTTGAAATGCCCACCCTAGCAACAGCCAGCCACTCCAGAAATGTGGCCACTATCCCCACGCCCATGTCAAACCAAAAACAAGGAATTGAGGGGATTAACAGCTGGTTCTTGTGTGTCATTCTCTTACTGTACTTCAGCTGCCTCTCCCTTCATCAAGCACTCCTCAGGCTGCTGTACTTGTTCAATCAGTTTCCAGATTTCTGAAATTGTTGATTATGATACCTTTTAATAGTTGTTTTGTTAGAGGGACCAAGGTTTGAAACTTCCTATTCCATAATTTTCCATGGTATCAGTCCCTTCCTTATATATTTTTCCATATTCATTGATGTGACAGTAAAAATGCCCCCAAGATGTAAAACTAGGTGCATATGCATGCAAAAGCGTTTTCAGAAGGCAGGCAGGCAGGCAACGGCCACTGAACCATTTTTTAAAAAAATTTGTTTTGAACCACTTTTAAAAGGAAAAAGCACTGCTATCTAAAAATCCAAGAATTATGCCTATCTGGGTTTAGAATTTAAGAGTTTTTACTATTACTAATTTCTGTCATGTGGTTTTATCCCTCCAATCCTTTTTTTACAATCTGTAGGCCAAGAATATGGAAAAAGATCCACTGTTCCACTAGAGAGGCTTACAGTTTTTAAAATGTCTTTGTTTTTATTTGATAATTTAAATGTAAAGGTTATTACAAATAAGGCTTGTCTATCTCTAAAGGTTACAATGTTAATCCATTTATATAACATTCTCAAAATGACAAAATTATAAACATGGAAAACAGATTAGTGATTTTCAGGGGTTAGCACCTGGGTTGCAGGAGGACAGCTTGTGGCTATTAAAAATATAGCATGAGGTATTTTGTGGTGATCGAACAATTCCGTATTCTGAATATAATGCTTCTTTGGGCTCTAAATTAACCCAGCTTTGTGACTCTCCTATGTAAAAGGGACTATTTCACAATACTGTTGAAAAGAACATATTAACATATTTAAAAGCACCGTGAAAACTGTAATAAGTGGTATTATTTTTGAAATGACGGTATTATTTCTCATTTACTGTTAATGCATGCTATTCATATTACAAGATCTTTTAATAATCCTAATTTTCTAATAACCTGATCTTGATAACCCTACAAGGACATTTTATAACTAGTCACATTTGGCAGAAAAACTTAAAATTTGAGACCAGTTAAGTAAATTGCATAAGGTCATTCAATCAATAGTTATCATTTATTGAAAGCTTACTATATGGCAGGCACATATTGAACATTACATCATCTATTTAATGCAATGAAGCAGGTGTTATTATTTTCCATTTTATAGAAAGGACCCTAAGACTGAGATAAGTTAACTGAACCAAGGCTGTACACATAACCGTAAGAGGCAGGGCTGAATTTTGAATATAGGTCTTTCATATTAACCACCACAGTATTATCTACTTATGGACAGCTTGTAAGATTAGCATATAACATGCAACATTTATAAAACTATTTTGTTAAGTCTAGAAAGGGTACTAATTCTCCCTCCAAATATTTTAATATTTTTCTTCTTTAAATCTTTTTTAAAAAATTCCATTTCACAAATTACTTTTATTCTTTTGTTTTCTTTTACTTCTTAAAAAGGGAACTTTTAAGCTTATTAATTTATTTCCTTTACCTTACCCTACTATCCAGGAAAAACCTCAGAAAAATCTGGATGTATGCTTACTATTAACTGGTCTCTTTATCACTTTTTATTGTGTTTGGTCTTGCTCTTAAATTATTTTCTAATGTTATAAAAAATGGAAATCCCTCATGGATTAGAAGCAACTTAAAGGGTTACCTCTCCAATAAAATGATAATCTCACTTCTTTTTCCACATTGTAAGTTATGCTTAATCACTCCTGGGCTTGATTTTCTTGCCATCTACTTATTTTTTAATTCATAGCAACCCCCAAATTCTACAGAACTTCTTCTATTCAAGAGTACCAGATAGATATAAATTCCAGAAGCCTCTCTATAACCACTCCAGAACCCTTATAGTTCTCATTCACATTAGGTGACGTAAATATTCTTTGCTTTAGACCTTGTTTTTCAGTTTCTGCTGGATTGTTTTCTTCTCACCTTGCTTCTTGTACCACCTCCTCCTTTTCCATATCCCTTACGAGAAATACTGTCTCAATTCTCTCTGTAACCCTCTTCTTTTTCCTTGATCTCCTAAGAGATCTTTATTACACAAACGTTGTCCTGTTTTTTTCTTTACCCCACCCTCTTTTCCAGGCTCTTAAATGACATTTCTTACTTGCTGAATAGATTCATGTATGCACTTCATTTCCCTCTAACCAAAATTCTCGGTGTCTATTAATGGCTTATCATCTTACCTGTCACTCAAGATTTAATCTTAAGAATTATTTTTCAATCTTTCCTCTTCCCCACTCACTATGGTCAACAGATCAGTGTGTTCTTAAATTGAGGTCTTGAATTGAAATAGATTAATCTAAATCAAAATCATGAGGGGTTGTTAAAAATGCAGATTCATTTGCTTCACCCTGGACTAACTCAATAGGTTTTCAAGGATGGAGCTCAGCAATCTGCTTTTGAAGGAAACACCCCATATAAGACACTACATTTAAAGAACCACTACATTATACCAAGTTTCATGTAATTCTGTTCATTCTATCTTTTCAATGTTTCTCATCTATTTCTCTCCTATTGCTTTTACCCTAGTTTAGGGCTGCTTCATCTCTTAGCTGGACATCTGTAATAGAATTTTCTTGCCTCTAGGATATTTCCCACTCTAATTCATCCTATACCCTGGGGTCTTATTAATCTTACTAAATCACAGCTCTGCTCATTTAATGTGACAAGAATTTGTTGAGAGTGTACTATATACTAGGTGCTTTAGGGCAGTAGGTTCTAAATGGGACTGATCATCAGAATTATTAAGTGGGAGGAATCTTTTTAAGATAGAGGTTCCCTATCACCTCAGCTGGGTATGTTACTGAAGGTATTTGAAGCAGTTAGAATTAATCTTTTCATGGCACTTGGTACCTCTAATATAGTATTAATCGGTGTGCTGCACGGCAGTTATATGCATATGTTCATACCACCTCTTACTCCTAATACATTCTAAAATACAGAAGAATCTCTTAATGTTTCCATGTTCCGGTCTAGTGTTATTCCAAAGTATCTAGTGTTACCCAAACAAGTCACTGGGGAAACTTTTTAAAGATAAACTTTTCTCAACTCTACCTCTGAAGATTCTAATTTAGTAGGCCATTTATGTCATCTATAGGTCTAAAGATGGGGGTTATTAAATGTTTCAGATAACTGCTCCCAATCATTTATGCTTTTTGAATGTTGCCTACTGTTATGGCTTATGTCCCTCTCAATATGTTGACTCCTATCACTTAGTACCACAGAAACTAGCCACATTTGGAGATAAGTTCTTTAAAGAGTCAATTAAGTTATAATGAGGTCTTTAAGGTGGGTCCCAATCTAGTAGGGCTGGTATCCTTACAAGATGAGGAAATTTGGACACAGGTGTGTGCACACATGGAGAAAAGACCATGTGAAAACAAAGAGATGGTACCAGCCATCTATAAGCCAAGGAAAGAGGCCTCAGAAAAGGAACCAACCCTGCTAACACCTTGATCTTAGACTTCTAGCCTACAAAATTTTAAGAAAATAAATTTTGGTTATTTAAGCAACCCAGCCTGTGGTAGTTTATTACGGCAGCTCTGGCAAACTAATACAGCTATCAACTATATTTAGCATTCATCTTAACTTGGCCATTTTTACATCAAAACCTGTTTACCATTACCATGTTTAAGTTACTCTGCAAGGTACAGTGGCGAACACAACTCTAAGTAGCTTAGAATCTCTAAGAAGTTATAGATAAGATATATTCATAAACATAAATGAGAAACATTATAAGGTATAAAGCAAAAATGCCAAATGAAAAGTATAATTGTATAGGCACTCAGGAGGGAGAGAGTTGACTATTGGCTAGGTCACAAAAGATTCAGAATTTGAGCTGAGTCTTGAAGGATTCAAACAAGTAGAGGGGGAGAGAATAGCGTATAAAGGCAAATACATATCTACTATGAGAAGAAACTTTTTTTCCTTCTACGTACACCTAACTTAGGTTCAAGTCTCCTTTATCCACTTTCTAAACTCCAAGATCACCATATATTTTTTAATTAATGACATGCATCCTTATAAAATTTAGACTTTTTTTCCCTGTCAGATAAGTAACAGTTCAACTGACTTTGTTCAACACAACACTGACATCCAAAGGATGCTCTGGTTCATCTTAAAGCCTGTTGGGCTTCTGCTGAGTTGGTTTGATTTTCAAATGGTCTATGTAGGCAGTAAGCAGCTCATGGAACATTCTCTTTTGAAACCCTGGGCATTTTTTGATCTCTTACCCATTTATCAAATCTCATCACATTATATGGCTCTACAATGCAGGTGGCCTGTGTTTTCTTAAGTGCCTCCTCTTCTTAAGAAAGTATTACTCAGTTCATTAATGTTTCATACCAAAGTATTCTAATGTATTTAATTTTTTATTTAATGAAATTTCTAACCTTCAGGCTGACGAATTATTCAGAATGTTTCATCCAAGCTGCTGGAAAAGTGCTCATTAGTAGGGAGTTCTGAAGGTGAAATTTTAAGAAACGAGTTGGCAAAAACCTAAACATACATAGATCTAAGCTTTCATAAATGCTTCCCTGCGTTAGCTATAGAGGAAGAAATTGTTCTTGATAAGCATCTAAGTTTCGTTTAAGTTTTCTTTTAGATTTTGGTGACAAGAACTTAACAATGACTTACATGATTTGTTAAAAGATATTAAAGTTGTAAGTTTTTTTTAAAGAATTGTCTGTAGAAAGCTTTCTCTATCATTTCAACAATGTTTACTTTCTTTGATAAATGAAATAGTCTTATGTCAGACTATCATCAAATGACTACACGTTGTACTCAAGGAGGCATTTTAGCACCTGGTTTAAATTTTTTAGATTCAAAATGACGTTCCTAAATAAAGTAGACTCAGCTGAACTAGTTTGAGTCTTGAAAGGGACTGAGCTCAAATCACCTGTGCATCTCACCACATGCCTTCAGATTCACGGGCAATTAAGAAGTCAGAGAACCTTTGGGACTGTTACAGAAAATAAAAAATTTCAGGTCTTTGTCTACTACCCGGTTCAGATAGAATTTCTGGGTCAGAAAAAAAAAAAAAAAAACAACTTCAAATTTAATTGTAACTCAAATTGCACCCAATGTTTAAAGGCTTCAAAATGTGTACAATGCACTAAAACAAACAAAACAAAAAACACACGGTGAAAAGTTATTGAGTGTTTCAAGACCCAAATTTTCAACTTTTTTGTTAAGTACGTTGTGTGACAAAGTTGACTCAGAGAGTTTCCGTTACCCACCCCGTAGGACGAGGGGCAGATATTACCACACCTTAGGGAAACAAGGAGTGGGAAATATTTCCACACGCTTACCTTAGGGAAACAAGGTGCGCTTTGTAACTGGACAGGTAAATCTTTTGGTGAGAGTGAAGGGGAAACGGAGCCACTAGCGTGGCCCTAGCACAGTCCGTCCCGCAATTACTCACGAGCGAACGGCTGCAGCGGGAAACCTCCCTGACCCCTTAGCAGGGCGGGTTTTCTGGCCGAGTCGCGCCTTCCGACCGGAAATCACCTCAGCCCGCCCACCTGGCTTCGCCCGCCCGGAAGCCGCCGTCTTGGCAACACTGCATCTTCCCACCCCCTTCCCTGAGCGGTCTGGGTCCATTCGAGCTGCGATTGGCCCGTCTGTCCTTCACTCTGAGAGAACGTTCGAGGCTGCGGGGCTCTAGAGCTCACTTTTGAATTCGTGGCGCTGAAAGTCCGCAAGTTGCCGAGTAGAGCTGAGCGTCTTGCAGGAGCCGGCGATCTCAGTCGGGGGTGAGCGAGCGCGAGGGGAGAGGGACGAAAGGGGCGGCCGGAGCTGAAGGGGCGCTGACTTAAAACAGGCCACTTCGAGATGGGGACATCGGCCGGGCTGCTCCCGTGCCCTGAGACAGGACCTCTGTCTGTTCGCCTACTCGCACGTAGCCTCTTGGTTTTTTCCTCACGTCGTTTTCCTGGCCTCTCAGAGACGCCACGCCAGACCTCATTCTGTAGCGCGTGAAGGAAGGTTCCTTTTAATGTCGCCTTCCCTTTTCTTTCAGCTTCCTTCCCTCCCCAGAAACAACACCCCAGCCCCGACGTGCTTTCACCTCCCCCAAGTATAGTTGACTCCTCACTAAAGTCTTTCTTAATTATATCCTCATCTTCATCACCAACACTACCAGAAACTTTCTACATGTACTTAACAGTGTGGAAAAATGGCTTCCGTGCAACCTAGTGAGCGTCTCCCACCTCGTAAGTTGAGTCCAAAACGTTCTTTAGTGAAAAAGGATGCTGCTGTCCTTCTCTTCCCCGCAGGGAATGTAGTGACGGTCACGTGGAAGGCGGCAAGTGGAAGCTCTTTATGAAGCTCTACAAAAATGTAAGTTACTGATGTATTCATATCGAAAACAAAATTATTTTGGTTTTGGTCGGACCCTGTTGATAACATACGTTTCGTATTGGGGTTATGAATACTGTTCAGACATTGAAATGGATAAAGCCAGTAGGACATATGTTTCGTATTGGGGTTATGAATACTGTTCAGACTTAGAAACGGTTAAAGCCAACTGGTCTGTTGGGGAACAATCAAACTCTGAGGATTGATCCAAAGCACAAAGGCAACCTCTGATTGAAACCTCTTCCTTAAGTTTTAGCTTTAATGTATTGTGTTAGGACTTTCCTCACTCCAGTGTATTTAATTTCCGTTGAGATTTAGGACCATTTCAGGAGTTTTACAGTATAAATACACAGCTTTCCCTACCTTCCCTATCATTGTGAAAATCTTCTGTTTCCTTTCCAATTTGGTAATTGAACATGAGCTTCTCTATGTCTAGCCTCTAGAACAGAGGTTCTTAACTTTGTAGGGGAGGGAGTCATAATTCCCTTTAAGAGCCAGAGAAAAACTTTGGAGCTATTCTCTGGAATATGAAACATATAAAATTTTATATCACTTTCAGGGAGTTTTAGACTCCACTTTGAAGTATGGAGATCCGTAGGACTTCAGTCCATTTCTAGAAGTTTATTTTTTGGAAAGTAGAAATGCTTAAGCAGCAAAACCAAGTTTTACTTTTAGAAGATGGCCTTCATTTAGCTTCTGAGTTGTTTTAAGACTTGCTCTGAGGGAGGTGGGGATTGAGAAGCCTGAAATTTTTAAATGAGCGCTGATTTAAGAATATTAGAAAAGTCAGCAACTGCTTCCTAAAGTTATAGGGAGGCAGGCCATTCACAGATAAGGGTAGTATTTGGGTACAAGGGCATACAAAAAATAAATTGACAAGATACTGTATCCAGAGTCTCTTTCTTAAAATTGATGTATAATAATTGTACCTATTTGTGGGATACACAGTGATATTTGGATACATACAATGTATAATGATCAGATCAGGGTAATTAATATATCCATCCTCTTGGCCATTTATCATTTCTTTGTGTTGGGAAAATTCAATATCCTCCTTCTAGCTATTGGAAACTATACAATATATTATTGTTAACTGTAGTCATTTTATAGTACTGTAGAACACTAGGACTTACTCCTCCTATCTGTCATTTTGTATCCCTTAACAAATCTGTCCCTATCCCCCCACCTTTCCCAGTCTCTAATATCCTCTGTTGTACTTTTTACTTATATGAGATCAACTTTTTTTAGCTTCCACATATGAGTGAGAATATGCGGTGTTTAAGGTATTTAACTTTCTATTTCTGCCTTATTTCACTTAACATAATGTCCTCCAGTTCCATGCATGTTGCCATGAATGACAGGATTTCATTGTCTTTATGGCTGAATAGTATTCTTTTGCATATATATGCCAGATTTCCTTTATCCATTCATCTCTCGTTGGACACCTAGGTTGATTCCGTATCTTAGCTATTGTGAATAGTGCTGCAGTAAACACGAGGGTGCAGATATCTCTTTGATACACTGATTTCCTTTTCTTTGAATATATGGCTAGTAGTGGAATTGCTGGAGCATATGTAGGAGTTCTATTTGTAGTTTTTTGAGGAGCCTCCGTACTGTTCTCCATAGTTGCTATGTTACTTTACATTTCCACCAACAGCATGTAAGAGTCTTTTTGACTAACGTAAAAAGTGGGAAAATTCTTGATCCACATGATGAATGAAAATGATTGGTGTGCCTTAATTTTTTGTATGTTTTATATTAAAATAATGTTTATTGTGAAATTCTACCATCATGTACCTGAATATAATCTCCTATGTCCTCTTCCTAACCATCTCTAGTATTAATTTTTACATTAGAACATTAGTTCACCTATATTTATTTTTGTGTATAATGTGAGGAATGGCTTTAACTACATTTGGAAACAATGGCTCATGGGTAAAATCTGGCCTACCACCTATATTTGTAAGTATAGTTCTATGGGAACACAGCCACATCTGTTTGTTTACTTATTGTCTATGGACTTATCACTGGCATCACCGCCTGAGCTCTGCCTCCCCCCACCCCAAGTCCGTGGAAAAATTGTCTTCCATGAAACCAGTCCCAGGTGCCAAAAAGGTTGGGGACCACTGATTTTGAGAACTCATTAGGGAGATTGGTCTTTGGTTTGGCTTTATTGTGATTGTCTGGTTTTAGAATTAGGATAATGGTGGCTGACATCTTTAAATGATCTGAAATGTGTTGTGTTCTCTATTTCTTGAGGAAGTTTGTATACAATCGGTATTTCTTTGTTAAATGTTTCATAGAATACATTAATCTAAGGTTGGTATTTCCCTTTTAATGAAATTTAAGAAAATAGGAGTAAATTCTATTTGCCTTCCTCTTTACCATTTCTAGCACTCTATTTCTTCTTATAGATATGTGTTTTCATCATTTTACTTCAGTTTGAAGAACTTCCTTTTTTTAACATTGCTTCCAGTGCAGGCTGTTGGTGAAGGATTCTATCACTGTTTGTCTGAAAATGTTTTTATTAACTTTCATTTTGGAAAAACTTATTCTGAAGCTGGATATATAATTCTAGCTTGGCTTCTTTTTAAGCACTTTAATATTCTATTTTCTGGCTCATGTTGTTTTTAGTTTAGATATTTGGAGTCATTCTTATCTTTGTTCTCCTGTACGTAATGTATCTTTTTTTTTTTCCTGTCTGCTGCTTTTTTTTTAAGTGAGATTTTTTTAAGGCGTAATTTACATATGGTAAATTATTTTTAGGAATAGTTCTATGAGTTTTGACAAATGTAAAGAGTTGCAAACTACTACCACAATCAAAATATAGAGTATTTCTGTACATCTGTAAAGTTTTCTCATGCCCCATTATCATCAATTTTTTATCCTCACCACCAACCCCTAGCAACCACTGATCTGTTGTCTGCCTTGATAGTTTTGTGTGTTGAGAATATCATGTTAATAGAATCATATAGTATGCAGCTATTTGTGTCTGGCTTCTTTTACTTGGTATAATACTTTTAAGATTCACCCATGTTGTTGCATGTATCAGCAATGTATCCCTTTCTATGTGTGGGTTGTACTCCATTATGTGTACATACCACAGTTTGTTTATCCATTCACCAGTTAATGGACCATGTGCGTTATTTCCTCATTTGGGCTGTTAGGAACAAAGCTGCTACAAACATTTGCCTGCAGGTCTTTGTGTGGTCATAGACTATTATTTTTGCTAGGTGACTACCTAGGAGTGAAATTGATAGGTCATATGGGAAATGTATATTTCATTTCATGAAAATACTGCCAAACCTTTTTCCAAAGTGGCGGTTCCATTTTGTATTCCCATCAGCAACATATGACAGTTCCAGTTATTCTACAGTTACATTAGCACTTGATGTTGTTAATACTTTAAATTTTAACTATTCCAGTAAGTGTGCACTGATGTCTCATTTTAATTTTAAGTTACATTTCTTTGATGACCATGATACACAGTGTCTGAAGGCATTTCTTTACTATCTACATCTTTGGTGAAGCATCTGTTAAAATGTTCTGCCTAATTTTTTTATACCTTTATTGAGATACAACTGATAACAACAAGTTACATATATTTAAAGCATGTATACTTTGTTAAGTTTTGACATACGCATACACCCATGAAACCATCACTATAATCAAATTAATGTACA
Organism: Lemur catta; assembly: GCF_020740605.2. Classification (NCBI taxonomy): domain Eukaryota; kingdom Metazoa; phylum Chordata; class Mammalia; order Primates; family Lemuridae; genus Lemur; species Lemur catta. Next base: position 20,359,153 of record NC_059147.1, on the reverse strand, counting down.
TGCTGCAACATGGATGAACCTTGAAAACATTGTGCTGAGTGAAAGAAACCAGTCACAAAAAGCCACAAATTGTATTAATATGATTCTATTTATGTTAAATGTCTGGAATAGGCAAATCCATAGAGAAAGAAAGTAGATTAGTGGTTGCTGGGGTCTGGGACAGGGCAGAATGGGGAATGATGGTTAATGAGTATTGGGTTTCTTCTTGGGGTGATGACAGTGTTCTGGAATTAGTTGTAATAGTTGCACAGTTTTATGAATGTTCTTAAAACTACTGAATTATACACATTAAAAGGGTTAATTCTATGGTATATGAATTATATCTCAATAAAGCTGTTTTTAAAAAGGGGAAAATAATGCTAGCTGTGATCCACTAATGGATAAAAACACAGAAACTGAGTGTCCATCAGTCGAAGAATGATAAAAAAGGTGTATAGTCTTAAAATGAAACTATTAAAATAATGAAGCAGAGCAATATGTATCAATATGATGAATATCATAGTGTAAAGGAAGAAATGTTGCATTGGAATCTGTAACAGATGCAATATATATTTAAAGTCTAAAAATATATAGAATATTATATAATTTAGTAACAGTATTTAAAAAAGCATGGATATCATAAACATTAGCTACCAGGTAGTAATTAGTTGTGGAGAAAACTTGTGCTGTGTACCTGTGGGGGAGGGAGAGGAGGGAGAATGTTAAGAAAGAGTTTGTAGAACACTTCAACTATATTGGTAATGTTTTATTTCTTAAACTGCATGATAAGTATACAGAAGTTAGTTTTATTTTTGTTTTCAGGATATTTAAATGATTTTCATAATATATGCTAGATAGAATGGTAGTAGACACTAGGAGGGATAAAGTAAAATTTTTTCACTTACAAAAGAGTAGCAATGTCAAATGTAGAACTGAGGACAGACAAGAACCAATTGAGAAAAGGATGTTGGGAGAAAGGACTTATTTGCATATATGAAGTCATAATCATTATAACTTATTTTAAAGAAGTTGTGGTTTCCTTTGGGAATACTACACCAAGGAAAAATGTAAGTATGATGACCTGGAAGCAATTTCACTAATGCATATTTTGCAAAGTGGTACTACTCTCAGAAGTCAAATCAATGCCTTCTAGGAGATATTTGAACAATATCAAATAGTCTCAGAGGGAGGAAACAATAAGGATGTGGAGTGTGAGGAAAAACCATGAGGAGCTCTTTCTTACATGGCCTAGGAGCTCAGTTTAAAGGTAATCACCTAGTCAGGAGGTCCCCTGAGAAACAGATTGTACAGCTCAAACAGGGGAGTACTTGAATGATTTCCAGTTCATAAAAAAATGTATTGATATCAGACCCTATTTTACTATCAAGGAATTAGGAAGATTTGATCCCTGTCCTCAAAGAAGTCTGAAATGTATTCTAACTGTATCATCAAGATTGTTTCCTGGGAAGAGAAATTTTTGTAAAGAGAGAGTTTTATAGGAACTGTGAGTTCAGGAGGCTGGGATTATTTAAAAAGTATTATCCATGGAGATATATGAGGGACAAAGGAGGCCCTAAGATTTCCAGAAACCCAGATCTGCAGAACATGGACAGGGATTATAAGAACTTTGTACAGCTTCTTAAATTTAGAGACATTCTGTCTGTGGGTTGAATTGTGTCCCTCAAAAAGATATATTCAAGTCTTAACCTCTAGTATTTGTGAATGTGACTGTTGTTTGAAATAAGGTCTTTACAGATGTAATCTAATTTTAAATAAGGTCATAGTAGATTAGGGTTGGCCCTAATACAGTGACTGTTGTCTTTATAAGAGAGAGGAGAGGGAAATTTGGATACAGAGACACAGAAAGCAGACATACACTGAGGGAAGGAGGCCATATGATGACTGAGGCAGAGATTGCAGTTATGCAGCTGCCAGCCAAGGAACATCAAGAATTGCGCGCAACCACCAGAAGCTAGGAAGAGGGAAAGAAGGATTCTCCCCTAGACATTTCAGAGGGAGCATGCTGCTGCTGCCATCTTGATTTCACCTTGGCTGCAGAACTGAGAGAAGAAATTTTTTGTTTTAAACCACTAGTTTGAGGTAATTTGTTATCATAGCCCTAGGAAACTGAAACACTCTCTACTAGGCACTACCTAGTTTCCTATAACAAGTAGCAGTAAAATACTTAAAAAGAAAATGACTGCCAGGCTTGATTGATAGGGCATAAAGGGGAAACAAACAAACAATCCACAACACCAGGGAATATGTGTCCTATTCTGCCATCAGTCCTGAAGGAGTAAGAGCCCCAGGAGTAGTTGGTGACAGCTTTAAAGAAGAAAGGAATACAAAACCCTAAGGACCTGGTTCTGTGGCAATGTAGAGCCAGCCTATGGCAGACATGTGCTGCAGGAGTTTCTTTTGTTTCTATGTGGGTTCCTTAAGGTACAACTTACTCATTCCTTAGAGTGGATTATGCTAGACATTTGACCTTACTCTCAAAAGCAGTTACCATTGCTAGGACTTACCCTAAAAAGCAATTATCATTGCTGGGAAAAGATAATAAGTAGAAATAATAATAGTGACAGCTAACATTTTATTGGGTACTTACTGTTACCTCATTTGTTTCTTTTGACTATAGTATGTACTAGGTAGTATTATCTGTTTTCTTATTTATTTATTTATTTATTTATTTTCAGCATATTGTGGGGGTACAAATGTTTAGGTTACATATATTGCCTTTGCCCCAGCCGAGTCAGAGCTTCAAGCATGTCCATCCCCTAGACGGTGCACACTGCACCCATTAGGTGGAAGTATACCCACCCCCTCCTCCCTCCTCCCACCTGCCCGACACTCGACGAATATTACTACTATATGTGCACATAAGTGTTGATCAGTTAATACCAATTTGATGGTGAGTACATGTGCTGCTTGTTTTTTCATGCTTGGGTTACTTCACTTAGTAGAATGGGCTCCAGCTCTATCCTGGATAATACAAGAGGTGCTAGATCACCATTGTTTTTTGTGGCTAAGTAGAACTTCATGGTATACATATACCACAGTTCTTCATTAATCTACTCAGGTATTGATGGGCATTTGGGTTGTTTCCACATCTTTGCAATTGTGAATTGTGCTCCTGTGAACATTCTAATACGGATGTCTTTTGTTCCTTTAGGTAGATGCCCAGTAATGGGATCGCAGGATCAAATGGTAGTTCTGCTTCTAGCTCTTTGGGGTATCTCCGTATTACTTTCCACAGAGGTTGTACTAGTTTGCAGTCCCACCAGCAGTGTATGAGTCTTCCTATCTCCCTGCATTCATGCCAACATTTATCGTTTTGGGACTTTTTGATAAAGACCATTCTCACTGGAGATAAGTGATATCTCATTGTGGTTTTGATTTGCATTTCCCTGATGAGAGATGTTGAGCATTTTTTCATATGTTTTTTGGCCATTAGTCTATCTTCTTCTCAAAAGTTTCTGTTCATGTCTTTTGCCTACTTTTTGATAGGGTTGTTTGATTTTTTTTCTTGCTAATTTTCCTGAGTTCCATATACATTCTAGTTATCAGCCCTTTATGGGATGTGTAGCATGAAAATATTTTCTCCCATTCTGTAGGTTGTCTGTTTGCTCTCATGATAGTTTCCTTGGCTGTACAGAAGCTTTTTAATTTGAGCAGGTCCCATTTATTTATTTTTGTTGTTGCTGTGATTGCCTTTGGGGTCTTCTTCATAAATTGGGTTGTTATTGTTGACTTTTAAGAGTTGTATTTAAGAATTATGTTCAGCTGTTGTCTCTGGTTTTTGACATACTCTGGGGAAAATGGTTTTTGCACTAGTGAGCTCTTAATCAGTTCAGATAAGACAGTCTCATTTGTGGAGTCTTCCACATCCAATAATGACAATTCTCTGGGAATGGGACTTTTATTTACTTTTTTACTTTTTATTTTTAATTATTATGGGTACATAATAGTTGTGTATATTTATAGAGTACATGTGATATTTTGATATAGGCATACAATATGAATTAATCAAATCGGTGACTGGAGTAGCCATCACCTCAGGCATTTATCATTTCTTTGTGTTAGGAACATTCCAATTCCGCTCTTTTAATTATTTTAAAGTATACCCTAACTTATTGATTATAATCACTTTTTCTGTTAAATGTTGTTCATTCTAACTATATTTTTGCACCTATTAGCCATCCCCATTTTATCCCCCTCCTCCCTAGCCTCTGATAACCATCATTCTATTCTCTGTCTCCATGAGATCCATTGTTTTCAATATTTAGCCGCCACATATCAGTGACAATATGGGAGATTTGTCTTTCTGTGCTTGGCTTATTTCACTTTACATACTGTTCTCCAGTTCCATCCATGTTGTGCAAATGGCAGGATTTCATTCTTTTTTATGGCTATGTAATATTCCATTGTGTATATGTACCACAATTTCTTTATCCTCTCATCCGTTGATGGACTCTTAGGTTGATTCAAAATCTTGGCTGTTGTGAATAGTGATGCAATAAACATGGAAGTGCAGATGTATTTTCTATATACTGAATTCCCTTCTTTTGGATATATACCTAGTGGTGGGATTGCTGGGTCAAATGGTAGTTCTAGTTTTAGTTTTTTCAGGACCCTCCATACTGTTCTCCATAATGGTTGCACTAATTTACATTCCCACCAACAATGTAGAAGGGTTCCCTTTTCTCCATATTCTCACCAGCCTTCGTTATTGCCTTTTTGATAAAAGCCATTTTAACTGGGTGAAATGATATCTCATTGTAGTTTTGATTTGCATTTATCTGATGACTAATGTTGAACATTTTTTCGTATACCTATTGACCGTTTGTATGTCTTCTTTTGAGAAATGTCTGTTTAGATCCTTTGCTCATTTTTTATTTCTCCTTCATGTTTGAAGATATTTTTGCAGGATATAATATTCTACGGTTAAGGTTTTTGTCCTTCAGCACTTTGCATACGTCATGCCACTCTCTCCTCACCTGTAAACTTTCCACTGAGAAGTCTGCTGCCAGACGTGTCAGAGCTCCTATATATGTTTTTTTTTTCTTTTTTTCTTATTCTACCTTCCCTTACTACCTTTCCTTTATCTGTGACCTCTGGGAGCTTGATTATTAAATACCTTGAGGTAGTCTTATTTGGGTTAAATCTGCTTGGTGTTCTGTGACCTTCTTGTACCTGAATATCAATATCTTTCTTCTCTAGGTTTGGGGAGTTTTCTGTTATTTTTTCTTTGAATAAATTTTCTACCCCAGTCTCTTTACCTCTTCTTTAAGGCCAACAACTCTTAGATTTGCCCTTTGAGGCTATTTTCTAGATCTTGTAGATGTGCTTCATTCTTTTTTATTCTTTTTTCTTTTCTGTGTGTTTTCAAATAGCCTGTCTTCAAGCTCACTAATTCTTCTGCTTGATCAATTCTGCTATTGAGAGACTCTGATGCAGATCTCCATTTGTCAACCCAGTAATGCTATGACTTTTGCAGATTCCTGGTGGTACCCCCTTGGTGGACTTGGATAAGATATGAGAGAATTCCATGAATTACCAGGCAAAATCTCTTCCCTCACTCTCTGTGCTGGACTGCTAGAGTTGGGGGAGTAGAGATGTGAGCACTCTCTCGTGGCTACTGCAGCTAGGACTGCACCAGGTTACACCTAAAGCTAGACCAGTCTCACCCAAAGCCTGTGGTGACTGTTGCCTGACTACCTTTGATGTTTATTCAAAGCCCAAAGGCTCTTTAGTCATTAGGTGTTGAATCCTGCCAGGACTGGGTCCTTCCCTTCATGGTAGACGTTTCCTTTTGGCCCAGGGTGGGTCTAGAAATGCCATCCAGGAACTATGGTCTGGAATCAGGGGCTCTAGGAGTCTTCTCGATACTTTATTTTGCTGTGGCTGAGCTGCTATCCAAGTTGTAAAACAAAGCCCTCTGAGCTCTTCCCTTTCCTTTTCCCAAGTGGAAGAAGATTCTCTCTCAGCTGCACTGTCTGGAATTTGGGGAGGGTGACACAGGCATTGGCTTGGCCACCACCACTGGTGTCTCACTGGGTCACGTGTACCCCGAGTCCACTGTCTTTGAGCCAGCATGGCCACAGCAATTGCCCAAGGACTGCAGCCTTTGTGGCCTGACTGTCTTAACGATGTATTTCCGGCCCCAGGCTGCTTTTTGTCAGCAGGTGATGGAGTTTACCTTGGAAGTCCTTCTGGCTGGGCTGGTCTAAATGCTGTATCTGTGGGTGCTGGCAGAATTCTGCCCTGTGCTATGTTCCCCTGTGACATGGCGGCCCTGAGTTCCAATGCAAAGTCCCACAGTCACTTCACTCTCCTTCCCCCAAGGCACGCAGATTCTCTCTCCACTCTGCATGCTAGTGTGGCACTGCCAGGATATAGGGGAAAGGTGGTGTGTGAAGTGCAAGACTGTCTTTTTTGCCCTCTTCAGTGCCTCTTTCCTTGATACATCAAGGTTAAAACCAGGTACCGTGATCACTCACCTGGCTTTTGGTTCTTGGGAAGGTGCTTCCTTGTGTGCATAGTTGTTGTATATGGTTTTCATGCAGAGGGTTGTTTCCTGGAGGTTTCTATTTGGCCATCTTGCTCAAATTAATTTTGGGAATGGGACTTTGAAAGAGTTCCAATTCCTTGGATATTCAGACTTGATTGTGGCTGTTATTTTAAAACTCCTGTGGAGCTTGGGATGGGCAGATGGATACAGGGCAAATTTACATGCTCTAAAACTTACTATTATTACTGAGATATAGCTCGGTTTTTTGTTTTTTGTTTTGATTAATCATTTTCTAGATTGTTGTAAGCTTTTGGTTAATTTCTAGTCTTCTCAAAAAATGATTTTGGTTTTGCTGGTGTTCTCGTTGATTTTATGGAGGAGAGGATTTTCAGAGGTCTTTACTCCGAGAATTTTAGTAACTTCCACTATCTTTTTTGTGAACAATGCCTTAAAATTTGAGTTAGTCTGAGGTCTAGAAGATACTCTTTTCCAGTGGAATAGGACAAGAAGATCTCAATTAATTGACCAAGGAAGGTAATGTGCTATAAGCATAACATGCCAGTTTATATTTGTATAGGTGCTGGACCTGGATAAGCCAAACTTTGCTCTGTAAATAATGAGTGGTTACATCTCATGATACAACCTATAATGCTTTAAACTTAAATGAGGAATTATTATTTAAATAGTAGTTAATCTAATAATATGCTCTTCCACCTAAAACTTTTTGCTGTCTGGAATGTCTCTTGATATTATAGAATAGCTATGTTTATTTATTTCCTCTGAATGTTTTATAAACAATGTAATATTTAAGACTAGTGTCATCTTTTCATTTGAATTTCCTGAATGTGCAACAGGGATTTTTGATTCTTTATTATGAGATTTTATTTTTCTCTGTAGTTGATGCTGTGTATGGAGTGTTGTGGGAAGAAAAGAGAGGAAGATTAATTTGTGAATGGTAGGTTGACCTAGCTAGACAAGCCATGTGTAAGTAAAGCTGTTTGAGGGTGACCTGCTAACATTGTGGGTAGGTTTTATTATACTTTCATTTTATTGAGTTTAATTATACATGCAGAGCAAATGGAAGGTGTAAATGCAGTTGGTTTTGTGGTGTTCAATTCGATGTTATGGGCATTTTTTATAATAAATGCTTACACTGAAAATATTGGGACAAGAGTTTTTAAATCTCTATGCCTTTTATCATCTTTGAATTTTACACACAAGTACAATGTAGGTAATCATTAACAGTCTTACCCATTTTGCTCTACTGTATCTGGTTGACTTATATTTGAGATCTAAAAATTAGAATGCCAGTTTGTTTTTGCCTGAGGATATATTGTGATGTCCAAAATATGTTTCACAATTGTAGTTAAGTCTACTAGGCTTGTGTGATCTTCTCATTTTTTCTTGTGATCTGAATTTAGGGAATGAGTGAGGGGTTGATACTTAAACAGTTTTCTTCCATCTGGTGTTTTATTCTTGTTATATTATAACTACGTTCATTAATAAGTGGGACTTAATAAAATATAGACTAATGAGCTTTTCCAAATGGTAAAATTTTATATGAAGACCTATGTTTTTATTTTTAAAACCATGTATGTTTGTTATGGATCATGTACTTAGTAAATTTAGTAAATTTGTAGTTCTGTAACAAGTGATAGGAAAACAAATGTTTTGTGTTGGTATTTGTTGGTTACTGGTGGCTGCATTTAGAAGACATTACAAGAAAGAAGAGTTCAGAAAAGAACTGTCATTTTTGAAAACAGGAATGAAAGGGAATTAAAGGGGACTGTGGTGTTGGGAGGCACAATTGCTTCTTAATCCTAACTTCAAAAAGATAAAATTGATAAAGATTTTGAGTGACAAAGGCCAATTAAAACTCAGTCTTTTAGCAAGGATCAAATCAAGACCGTGACCTTCACACCCACTGATGAAACCTCAAAATTGATCAAGGTGTCTTAGAGTGAATTTCAACTACACGTACAGTATCTATTAAATTTCTTTCAATTGGAGAGAATATCTTATGGAAAAGAGTTCTTGCCTCTGATCTTTCATAGACCCAAGATATCTATAATTAAGAAGAGAGAGAGAAGCAAAAGGCTAAGGGAAAAAAAGATATAGCAAATTTAAGAATATCTAGAAAAGAACTGTGGATATAGTTGTTGGACAAAAGATCTGACTGAAATAAAATAGATGAGAAGCCACCCAATTTTTTGAGAGAAATGCATATTTAGCTTAGTAGATAACATCACAGTTTTCCAAAATGGTTGCTGTAGTTTGCATTCCTACTGACAGTGTATCAGTCTTTTTAATTTTAGCCAATCTTTTGGAGGGGTGTAGTAGCGGTTTAATTTAGCATTTCTTTGATGTCTAATGAGGTTCTTACCATATGCATTTCTGTTTTTTGTGAAGTATCTATTCATGACTGTCTTTATTGTTGTTTTGGTTGTTTGATATGCAAGAAAGTGCACTAATTGTATTAAACTAAGATGTACAGTTTGGAAACATTTTTTGTTAATAAATTGTTTTATACAAATACATCCATATCAAGATACAGAACATTTCCAGCATCCCATAAAAGTCCCTATGTTCATTCCCAGTCACTACCACTCCATGTCTTCCCAGAGGTAACCACATTTCTCATTATCAACATCAGTTTTGCTTCATTTTGAACTTCATTTAAAAGTATGTGCTACTTTGTGCCTGGTTTCTTTTACTTAAAATGTGATATCATTTATGTGTTTGTAGCTGTCTTGTGTTGTTTTTAGTTGCTGTGCAGTATTCTAGTTTTCGAGCTGTCATCCTAAAATGAGTGACAGAGAAGACTGATTCTCCAAAGCAGAATTTATTCAGTAATAGCAGAGGACTGCAGTCTGGGATATGCGTGCTATAGTGGACCATAGGTGCATCCGAGGGGCTTGGAGCAAAGGAGAAACTTTTAAAGACAAAAAAGAAGTCCATGTAGGTTATTTTAAAACAAAGACCATTGTTTACAGGGACTTATTGCAGAAGCTGGCATCAGTTTATTGACAGAGATAGCCATGGCCAGGCAGTCAGCTTATCTGGCTTGAGGAATTTCCTGTAATAAGTCCTGTTACAAACATGTGTGCAGGAGTTTCTTGTGATTAGTCCTGTTACAGTCATTCTTGTGTGAGGGCCCCTTCTACCTGTCCTCTTGACTCTCCATTTCATTAGTATGACATAAGTAAAATAAGCCATTTTAGTACCTGCAACTTTCACAGAGTATACCACAATTTATTTATGTATTCTACTGTTCATAGACACTGAGATTATTTCCAATTTTTGGTTGTCAAGTAGCTAGGCTGGGCTTGATGGCTCACACCTGTAATCCCACTACTTTGAGAGGCCAAGGAGGGCGGATTGCTTAAGGCCAGGAGTTTGAGACTGGCCTGAGCAACATAGCAACACCCTGTCTCTATGAAAAACAGAAAAAGTAGCCGAGCGTGGTGATGTGCTCATCCTGTAGTCCCAGCTACTTGAGAGGCTGAGGCAGAAGGATCACTTGAGCTCAGGAGTTTGAGGTTGGAGTGAGTTATGATGATGCCACCGCACTCTAGTCTGGGCAACAGAGCAAGACCTTGACTTAAAAAAAAAAAGTTAAAGCAGCTATGAATGTTCATGTGTACTTGAAAATGAGATTATTTTCTGTTATGGGAATTTAAAGATACAGATATTGATATAGTTTGTTTTCCTCATGTCTTCCATGTCCTTTTGTACTTTCAGCACCACAACTTATTTGTGTATCCTCTTGTTTGCACACACTGAGATTATTTCCAGTTTTTGCCTGTGGAGGTTAAAGCAGCCATGAATGTGCATGTGTACTTGAAAAGGAGATTATTTTTCTGTTATGAGAGTTTAAAGATACAGGTATTGATACAGCTTGTTTTGCTCATGGCTTCTATGCTTTTTTGCATTTTCTGTACATTTCTTTTATACTGAGTATGGTGTGTTGATGTCTTCTGTTTGGTTTCTTTCTTGCGTCTTTATTTCTCCTTGATCTCTTTTATAAAAGTAGTGCTGTGTTATTTGGTGGGTATACATTTATAATTGTTGCATATTTATTGTGAATTGTGGTCTTTAGATCTTAATGTGTTCATGTTTTTGGTCTTAGTTCTGTTATGGCTAACATCACCATTACATAACCTACTTTCTTACTGTTTTCATTTACCCTGAATCCCTTTTTTTATCCCTTGCATTTTTCCTTTGTGATTCACTGTATTTTAATTGTGTTTCTGTAATACACCGTAAAGTTTTGCTTTGAGTCAATTTGAAAGTGTGTTTTAAAAAAAATAGGTAAGTTAAATCAATTTACATTCATTGATATGGTTATATTGTCTTTACTCTGTCATATTATATTTTATTGGGTATATTATATTTCCTCTGGGGTTTTTTTTTTCCATTATGTAGTGTGTTCCTTGCCCCACTCCTTTTTGTATTTTCTTTGGTACTTTGGAAAGTTTGTGTTTTTGTTCTAGCAATTACCTTTATATTATTATTTATAATGCTTTTAATTTCCTTCATCCGCCTTTTGCTTATGTAGGCCTCCATCATATGGTTTGTCAGTTTAAATGACATACTTTAATTCCTACCTACGTGTTGTCTTCTTTTGTACATTGTTGTCAAGAAGTCTTATGCTGGTTTGATTTTACTTTCTTTTTTTTTTTTTGTTTGCACCCCCATAATTTCCTGAAGTAAAAAAAAAAAATTATACCTAAATATATCAATTTCTAATCAAGAATGTAAAATCAACTTAGAAAAGTGATTAACAATGAAGAGTCTTCTAAAACATTAACAAGAGTTGTGTTTCAATTATTACTTAAATCTGGCAAAGCTATTATAACTTCCTACCTGGCATACTTAGCCAAGTCAGTGAAATTGTCTCCTGAGGGTTCAGTTCATTTCTGAGTCTGATAACCGCTGAGACTCCCTCCAGTCTTTATAAACCATGCCAAAGTAGGTAAAGAGGAGAGAAAGTTGATTAGATGTTCCACATGGAGGTAAAGGATACTGAAACAATCCTGTTTGATTCCAGGGTTTCCCTAGAGAAATGTTTGCCTGATCAAAGGATGATTTTACTTTCTTTATAAGTAATCTCAGAAGATTTTTTTCTTATCTTTTTTTCCTCCCTTGATATTTTTTTCCCTATCTTTAAAGCCTACTCGTGTATTACAGTACATCACAGAATTAATTATTTGTGTCAATTTTCCCAGGTTCTTAGTAGGCCTTTTTAATATGTAGATTTATATCTTATTTTATTTCTCGTTGTTCTTTTTATATTGTAGCTTTCAATATTTTTATTCCATTGTTTTGTTTTCTTATTCAGGCTCTACAAATTTTTTATGTTGGATCCTCTTTCCCTCTCGTGTATATTAACTCTTTCTCTGTGATTCTTATTACTTTGCTTCTTCCTTTAGTTTTGTTCTATTGGCTGTTTTCATGCCTTTGTTCAATGATTCTTATTAATTTTCAGTCAATTCTGTTCTCTCTTGGATATATTATAATTTATTCTAAAATAATTTTTGTCTTTTTTTTCTTAATTTTTTTTACCTCTCATTTTACATCTTCCTGAGTTTTGTCATGTTTGAATTAAGTTGTTGAATGTTTGATTTGAGAGGTTTGGTTTTTAAAAAAAATATTTGTGAATACTTGTTTAACAATATAAAAGTCAGGTTCAGGCTGGGATATTTTCATGGTTTTTTTCTGCCTCCTTATGGGTACATTTTTGTTGTTGGAGTGGGCTAATCCAAAAAATGTTATTTTTGTTTTCTTTATTCTTTTGTTACAACTTTTTACAGTTTTTGCCTTTTGTTTTCTGGTCAGTTTTAAATATCTTGTTTTCCCTAGCCAGCAGTAATAGTTTATAAAGAAAGTGGTGAGAAGATTTGCAAGGTTTCTTTGTTCAAAAGCACCCAATTCCATTACTGTAATGAAGTCTAGTTTTTTTTAATTTTTGGTGCTTTTTTTTTTTCCTTTTTTTTTTTTTTTTGGAGGGCGACAGGGTTTGGTATTTTGATTGCTTTTCATTTCTGTAGGACCATTTGGTGTTTTTTGTCTCTTATTTTCTTTGTTCTCTTTACCACCAAGCATCTAAAGAGTACCACTTCTAAGTCACAGTCCTCTCTCCCAGAAGTAGTGTTTTCCCAAGACTGTCACTTCTGTTTCTTGAGATTACAAGTCATTTCCTTTTGATTCCACAGTAACCAGTGCTCTGATCTAATAGATCTCAGACCTAATTTTAGGATTTTTCTCACTTTCTGGTGCTTTTGTATGTATTTTGTCCCCTGTAAGCCCTGCTTCCCTCTCCTCTTTTCTACATAGTCTCCATTTCTTTTGCTCTGACATGGGCTCCACAGATGTCTGCCGGATTTTTAGTGCCCAATTCTCTGCTTACATGTATACTATTTGTTTCTTAGTTATGCTATAAGCGTGGATTATGATGGTTTGGTTTTGTTTTACCACTTCATTTTTATTTTTACAGTTTGGCGAAGGTTATATAAAGATTTTGGGGTTAGGTGGTTGCCATTATTGTATGGGAAACTGGAGTTCTATTTTCTTGAACATATTAGTCAAAGATATTTTAAGGTCTGGATCTGATAACTTTAGATCCTGTAATTCTGTTGCTTTTATTTTTCACCCTTATTATCGTTTTGTCTCCTGGTATGCCTAGTAAGTATCAATTAATGTCAGACATTGCATGTGATATTTTGAGGATCTGGATGATGCTAACTTTTGCAAAGATGGTTTATTTTTGCTTCTGGCAGGTAGGTAAATACAGTTCGGGATTGAGCTGATACATAGTTGAATTTCATTCTTCTGATACATTTCTGGTTTATCAGTAGCAGTTCCTAAACTCCATTTTGGGAATAACTTTACATTGAGGGGGTAACTCTTTGACATCAGAGTTTCATAGGAGGAGAGTCTCCCATTAGACTCTTAGGTGATGTTTGTTTTTGCTTTCTAGCCTTTATTCCAAACAAGATGTGTAAGTTGAAAGATCCTGTCAAAATGACTGACCAAATATCCTCCACAAACAGGGCAAAAACATATTCAGCACTCCACTTACCATCTGAGTTCCCACTTTAACTTAGATTTTGGATTGGTAATTTCCTACTATTCTTATCAACTCTTGGTTGCTTTTAAGATGTTTTTATATTTTTACCTTGCATTTTTAGTTGTTTTCAGTGATGGAATTGGTGCAAATACTCTTGGTCCTCTACATTGCCTGAAACAGAACTTTCTGTTTGATCATAAAATGTGGAGAGCCATTCATACAACCTTTCTTTTCCACTTCCTATTTTCTTCCCATATACACACACACTCACGCGCGTGCACACACACACACACATACCTACTTTTAAAAGGAGACAGATTCTTCTACTTTATAAACTACTTTTAAAACTTTGTTGTCTGTAAAGTTTTGCTTTTGTTATATAGTTGTAATTATTATTTGTTACATTCTTTAGACTCTATGAAACCCTTAAATAGTTTTCAGAAGGTGGATATTTAGGCTAAAATCAAGTCATCTGGGATATTTTTGTAATTCTAAGAATTTAGTTATATTTAAGTCATATTTCTTTTAATAGTGAAAAATAAGTAAAGGTGTAAGATGAAAAGCAGGAATAGTCCCTATTCTATTTTTGTTCTACTCCTTAGTTCTCCATTTCCTGAATGTTTATAAATTTGTTAAATTGATAGCTTTTTTTATGAGTTTGTATATTCATGTGATTAAGTTTTCTAAATTTAGAATTTATCTGTCTTAAAGCATGAATACCTCAAAGACAAGTACTTGTTTTAAGATGATTTTAAAATAGTTTCCTTTTATGAAAGATTACCTAATCAATATTAGGTGACAAAGAAAGATGTTTTATGTTAGAGTAATATATAACTTTAATGTTCATTTAATATTTGGCTTTGTAAGTAAATATGAAAAGTGATCATCTTATAACATTTTTTTAAATTCACTTTCTTCTTTCTCCAGAAAGTAGCAAAATAAATCATCATTCTTTTCTAATCTTCATGAATAATTTCTTACTGGCCCTGGGTGAGAGGCTGTTTTCAAGGCCACTCTATGGTATCTACAAAGATAACAGTTTAGACCTTGCAGTTTAGGCCTCTTTGAAAACGTTTCTAAATTACAGAAGTGAAGAGAGTTTACACTTAATCTTTGGATAATTTCAATTGTGGACTTTAGAATGAATCAGCTAGGGGGAAAAAGGTTCCTTATTAGAAGCATAAAACCTACTGACTGTATCTTGGCCAGTGTTCCCTTTTTTCCAGTAAGCTGTCTGCTATACAGAGGTGTATAACCCTAATGGCTTGTTGTATGCCATTAAAAGGTATTGTACACTCATAAAAGAATGACATTTTGATCAATGCTGTTAAAAGAATTACTGTCTTGACACAGAAAAGCTTTCCTGCTGCAAGTTTAAAAATATGCCTTTAAAAGCTTTTTATTGAATACCTTTGCATCCCTCAGAAATGTGCAATTTTGGCATGAGGTTACTCTGAAGTATTCCACGTTGTAACTTAAATGCAAAACCTCCTATTTACCTTTACAAGTGGCAGAACCAAATAGGTATTGCCTTACCAAATGGAGCTGAAAGATATGGTAGCATCTTTAAACCACTATATGTGATCTAAAAATAGAATTTTTTAAAAGAGAAAGCTGAAAACTAAATTATTCCTTTTTATTTTGTGAGTTATTGATTTTTTTCTGCTGTTTTGTTTAAACTTTGTGGTTTAATTTCCCTTTGGATTTAGGAATCATGCCTTTCCACCCTATTCAGAGATAGATTTTTTCTAATCACCTGGGAATTAGTTGTCTTAAGTGATGATATGTAGGATGTGGTTTTCTACTGTTTCTTTTTCTTTTATTATATTTTTGATTAGGAGTTTATGAAAACCATGTCATAATAAACATAGTCTTCCAAAGCTGAAGTTTCTTCTGTATACAGCTGGTCTTTTACAGATTTTCTTATCCATCATTGCTTTAGTTTTAGCTTTATTTCATACTTTGTAAGCCTTCTGCTGTTACCTAACTTCTGACTTATACCACAGTTTTCTTAAATGTGTCACTACAGATGATTATTTACTGAATAGGTTTTAAGTTGCATACTTTTTGACTTTAATTTTAATCCCAATCTAATGAACTTTTCACACATTTCAGGGTATGGGCATATTTTAGGATATATAGCATTGATTTTGATATAGCATGTTGGCTTTGTCAATCTGCTCTACTTTTACTTGTAAAGCAAGTGTTTTTGATAGTAGTGGTAGTGATGGTTGTGTTTTTATTATTCAGTACCCACTAAATGTCAGGTGATTTATATATATTGCTAACACTAAAGCTTGTTACAGTTATTATGTGCCATGTTCTGTGTTAAAGTACTTCCCAAGGCCCAGAGAAATTATATAACTTGGTCAAATAATGAGTTAGTTGTAGAGTTGGGATTCAAACATAGGTAATCTGACTCTCAACTGTTGTGCTGTTGTAACTTATTTTACATCTTATTTAATTATTCTAGATAGTATTACCCCATTTTACAAATGACTCCTAGACAGAGTCCTTACTTTACCCGTTAACACACAGTGAAGGAGTGGCAGAGCCGGCATTTGAAACACAATGTTTAACTTCAAAATGTATTTTCTACTATGTTACCCTAGTTATGTTTCCTTCACCCTTCTCTTCACACATCTGCCTCTTAATTATTTTTGTGTATTCAAACATGGTTTTCATTAGAAATTTTGGAATAAAAAGAGAGAAGCATATTGAAAAGATAATTGGATTAGGTGTCGGGAGACCTGGATTCTTTTACTGTTTCTGATTTTGGCTATATGTCATTGGACAAATCACCTCTAAAGGGTCTTATTTATAAAATGAAAGTTTTGGACTCATTTGGATGATTTTTAAAGGTTTCTGTAAACTCTAAAATCTAATTTCACTCTATTTTGATATAATGTTTACAAACCTGTTCTTTTTAGCATGGATGAAATTTAATCACCTGTATTTCAGCCCATTAAATACTATTTTTTATTGACATTAGGGGGCAAGAAGCTCTGATTTTTCTTCTTGCACTATTACATCTGACGTTGAAATTCAATAATGGGAAGAAATTCCACATAAAGAAATGATTAAGCTTATTACAAAGACACTCCATCTTTTAAACTATTTAAGAGTCTCATAGTTTTTACAGTCAAAGTAATCCTGGATGTTTAAATATTATAAAAGGAAACAAACTATTTTATAAAGAAAATATTTCCAGTAAAAAAGATAAGAATAGGAAATTGCCACCTTCTAAGTGCTTGTAAGTTCTTAACTGTACAGCAATACTATTAGCAATAATAATAAGTAACCTTTATTGAGAATTAACTTTTATGCATCTGTATTGTACTAAGCATTTTATATACAATCTATCATTTAATACTCATGGAAACACTCTGAGACAGGTACTATTATTATCCCCATTTCATGTAGTAGGACGGTGGTCCCTAACCTTGTTGGCACCGGGGACTGCTTTCATGGAAGACAATTTTTCAACAGACGGAGGGTTGCGGGGGGCAGAGGTAAGAGAGCTCTGCAGCCTGGTCCCTAATAGGCTGCAGAGATTGGGGACTGCAGTGCTAGGAAATACAAAACTAATGAGGTTAAGCAATTTCTATCATGGTTACATTGTTGATAAGTGAGGAAGCTGAGATTCAAGCCTACAGAATATTTTAGAGATTTTCCTCATATTTATAAAACAGATTAATTGTAAGAGGTTACCTATAACACTTAGTGATATAAATGTGATTTAAACATGAGCTTTTTAGAAAAGAGTAGGTCTGATGACTTGTGTCAAATGGCGGTATCTAAGTTCTCAGATTTGATCACTGCCAGTTATGTATTTTATTGATATAAAATAAGTAATAGCTATTGGGCAATTTTGTAATACCCACTTATTTTCTGAAGGGTTAATAAATTTGTTATAAGTTTTAGAAAAGCATTCTTTATAATTTGGGATATGAGTGCGTTAGAGTGTGCATGTGTACCTGTGTGTGTGCACACATATGCAGATGCATAGATTGGTAGCTGTATATCATGATGACTGACTATCCTAGTTTCCTCAGGCTTGAGTTTCTGGATCATAGAACTTTCAGTACTAAAACTAGGTAAGTCCTGGGTAAACCAGGGCAAGTATGTATGTATATATACATGTATACATGTATGTATAAGTGTATGCATCTGGATGTGAGTAAAGTATTGGTAGTGGTGGGCTACAGGGAATTCAGATCTTGCAGAAAGTAAAACTGCTGTGAATTCAGTGCCTAGACTGATATTTGTCTGTTTTATTAACAGAAAGCTTAGTCTCCTGTGTTTTCCCCATTTCAGATAACCTTTTCTTGTCATCCAAGAAATTAATTTCTTTGTTGGAATCATTGCAGGTAAACTTGATAGCAGGAATGCTGTTATTGAGGCAGCTTACACAGTGATTTGCTAAGTGCAGCCTCTTCATAAAAGGTGAAACAGAAGTCAATTTATCGATCACTACCAGGATTTCAGGAACCTGTTGAACTACCTGATTTTTTCCCCTTCTTACGAAGCCCACTATTTTTATTTCTCTTTATACCTTAGCATTTAGTTGTTTCCTTTGGAAGCATTGTTTACATGTATTTTCACATCATGTAAACCTATTTTTTTTTTTGTATTTGCTTTTTTTCTACCATAGTGTTAGAACTGTCTAAAAACTATTTTTAGGCTAAGCCACATGAAATTGCCAAGATTTGACTGTTTTGACCTATAGAAATGTCAGTTTCAAATGATTCAACTGATAGTTAGCTAATTCAACTTTTGGTTATTTATTAGGCTACTAACTTAAATTTATGAGGAGTACTCCATTGAAAACCTGGTTAATGTTAGAGAAGAATTGAGATGAACTTTGGGCTCATTACTCTGTGTTGCACATTTGCTAAAAATACATTTAAAAGGTATAACTCTTGGAAAAACTGAGTACTACACAGCCATTAATATTAGACATTTAAAAATTTATTTTAGTAAAAGGTTAAGACCAAATTTAACCATTTTCCTTTCTCATAGTTTTAACCTATTATATTAATTTTAAGCTATAGTGGGTTATGTAATTGTTCATTTTGCATGAGGAATGTTGCTTTCATGGAATTAAATTTAAAATTGTTGATATATTATTAATAGAAAAAAATACTGACCAACACGATAACTGTGCCTTTTGTATATTCAGTTGGAGTTGGGGTTTGCCTTTTTGGATAATTGAGGCTCCTAGAACAAACATAAGGAGTAACGGTGAAAATTTTTTTTCATAAATGTGTACAGTTACTGTTTGTCTCAGCCTCATATGCTATCATAATTTTGAGATTCTTATGGCATGTATCATATAATATCGTACATGTGAATATTTGGTATTAAAAACTTATGTTTTTCATCTCTTGCCTCATGAATCCCACATAGTATAATACTTGGCCTATAAAAAAGAGTGATTTCTTTATGGTTCCCAGTTGTGGGCATAGTAGACTAAAGTGATGTTGAGAAGTTTGACTTAACACAATGAATCTACCTTTAGAGTTAATAAGCTATTGTAGAATTTTGAATAATTAACTATAGTTTTAGAACTTTTTTCTCTTAAACTCTAACAGTGATCTTGAAAATAGATATATCTTTTAACAGTGTGTTGCAAAATTGGATTCACATCTGGGTCTCATTGTTTTTTCTATCATGATCTTTCTGATATACTTCTGGCAAGTATCTTAGTATATATATCTCTTGATCTGCCACTGTCATCAGTATCAAATATTTTGAGTGCTCCCTATTTTTGAGATGCTGTACTCAATCTTCTGTATTTTTATTTTTATTTATTTATTTTTTTTAGAGACAGGGTCTCACTCTGTCACCCAGGTTGGGCTAAAGCAATTCTTCCACCTCAGTCTCCTGAGTAGCTGGGACTACAGTCATGCACCACCATGCCTAGCTAATTTTTAAAATTTTTTGTAGAGACGAGGTCTTACTTGTTACCCAGGCTGGTCTCAAATTTCTAGCCTCAAGTGATCCTCTCTCCTTTGCCTCCCAAAGTGCTGGGATTATGGGCATGAGCCACTGCACCGGCCAATCTGTATTTTTCACAAACTAGTTTGTAACTGTTAATGAGTAATATGCATGAGTTGTGGTTTGGTAGATCTTTTCAGGAACAAATCATTATAATTATCAGGGCTATAAGTCATTAGACCAGAAATACTTGTTATTGTCATACACTATATTTGTTAGATAAGTACCAAATATAATGAAACATGTTCCATTGCTCTAATATGTCTAACTTGAGTCTATCCTTAAACAGTTTAGCTTAGAAAGCTAAAAAACAAGTGTGAAGCTGGGAAGATCTTGATCAAATGGGAATTTGATACAATAGCTTTTCTCAGAGGCTAAATTCATGGGGTAGTTGACTAGAGGACATGATGTTTCCTTGATCACAAAGCTCTTTGATCACAGAGATTCACGTATTGTAAGTGTACAGCTTAATGATTTTTTATAACTTAAACCTATGTTGTAGCACCTTCATCCAGAAACAGAATGTAACTGGCTCTCTGGAATCCCTTTTAGTGCTTATATCTAAACTGAACATCAGACTCTCTGCCTAGCTAAATTTTAGTTGAGTATTATGTAGTTATCCAGGTTTAAAAACTGTCTTAGGAACAACACTACTTAATATTTGTGCAAATTATCCAGGTGGTTGTATTATTTCCATCTTTGGCATACTAGCTCTAGCATACTGCATAATAATATTCAATTTAATTCTACTGAATTTTAAATGTCTGTAGTTTTCTTAGTTGTCTTTATAATTGCCGAGTAAGGGCTTAGACTGTTTTCTTAGAGTGATCCTGATTTTTCTGATTAACTACATTGCTTGGACAGTGACTGACATTCAAAGCTGATTGGATTGGTCCCTTAAGTTTCTGTTTTGAGCTTGTGGGATTACAAAATTCAATTATATGTGGAGAATTTGCCATTCATACTGACAGTTCTGTCAGGTCGTATGGTGCAATTATCATGCATGCTGCAAGTGCATTGTTATTGGTAGGTATTTGTGTTTGTCTCTCTCTCTCTCTCTCTATCTCTCTCTCTCTCCCTTTCTCTCCTTGAAATCTAGGTGGAAGCTGTGGTCTCTTAAGGTAAAAAGCTAGAACATCAAGCTGCCACCTCCACTTGCCTTTAGTTTCTCTATTGAGTTTCCATCCATGTGTGCCGACCTGTTCCAGTTACACCCCCGAACTCAGTGTTTTTCACTAATGTTTTGTCAAAGAAAGGTCTGTCCTCTTTGGTGAGATTGAAATGAGTAATAGTCTTTCGACACTATTGGCAAGTGGCTTTCACGGTCCATGGAAGATCTAATGAGCTACAGCTGCCTGCTTGGAAAATTCAGCTTTTGATTATCTGAAAGGACTTGAGTTTCTATGTGCATTAAAACAAGAACAACAATAACAACACAATTTTGCCAAACTTTTAAATGTGTTATAAATTGCTTTGTAGGCTATTTTGTAACTTAACATTCAAAGGTTTCTAGTTTCAACTGCAATAATTACTTTTTGAAAACTTGAAAAAATGAATAATATAAACTATTTGACAAAAGTAGTTTTGCATCAGGAACTAAATTTATGGTACAGCTGTTCTACAAGGTCAGTTGTACCCTCATATTTCAGAGCAAGGAAATTATATAAAACTTCACTCTACAGTGTGGATTATGTATATTGATCTTTTCTTGGACCGTCACCTCTTTTCTGCATATACAACTAGGCATAGCATGATATGGGAATAAATTTTACTGCATGAAAGCATATAATAAAGTATGATAGATTTGTGGAACAGTGAAGAATGCAATTTGTAAAGACAGTACACCCAAGGATTAGAGTTACAACCTTAGTTGTTTCTGTTATTCTGAGAGTAGAGAGTGATCTCTTATAATTCTCATGTAGAAAAGTAACTAGACCATTTTGCCTAAGCTCATATGAAGAAAGTGTTTCATCTCAAGTTTGAAGGAAGCCCTGTGTATGGTTTTAGATAATGATATTTTATTAATTTAACTAAACTGCTTTAAAATACCAGTTTTAGGGAAGTATTCTCTTGAAATGGTTTGATCATTATTTAGAGAAGACATTTGGGGGCGCTGTATAAGTGATTATTTTCGTATCAACTGTAAGAACGCCTTAAGGAAAACATTGCCTGACCTTCTAATTTGTAAGCAAAACTGCCTAGTCACCTCTGACAGCTAGCCTTTACTTTGCTGTGATATTTTGAAAAAGGGGGCTATCGTTGCTCTTGAGAAAGAAGTGCCTACAGAAATTATGCAGTAGTATCACACAAATCAGTGGAGTCACTATTGGGCATGGTAATAGAGTTATAAAATAGAGCAAATGGAGGTTGTCTACTAAAGTGTGAACTTTTCACATTTGTAAGTGGAAAACAGTTCTTTGAATTTAATGTGAGAATCTTGATTCAAGAAGGCATCAATCTGACACAGCTATGGTACATGGAATGATTTAGGGCATATAGAGAATCCACACACAATACAGAACAGAGGTAACAAAACATGAGCCTCTGAAACAGGATTAGGATAGAAGTGTTTCCCTTATTTATCCATACTTACTCTCTTATAAAGAACATTGGAAGCCAACATCAGAATCATATTCTATGTTATTTATAATTTATAGAATGTTTCTTGTTTATGTCATATATGTAAATTAATTAGTAAACTAGAAAACAACAAAAAGGGAAGAGTACCAAAAAGGTTGGGGACTGCCGATCTGTGTGATACAAGTTTTAAAAGTTGTTTTGAAATTCTCTGCTGTCTTCCAAGGACACTCTAAACCATTTAATTGATTACACTGGTACAATCAGAAAACTATGACTACTCTCTTTGTGGATATAAGTCTTACAAATTAAAGGGAGTGACATATAACTGCATTCTTAGATATATCTAATTACACATAGCTTCTTAAACATGTTATTCAAAAGGTTGTTTTTATCATAGATATAGACTTGTTAAATATACCCCTCTACCCTGACTCTCATCCTTAACATAAAGATTCAAAGTATTGATCTTGTCTGAGTCTTAGAGTTTTTGAACTAAGAGATTCTGACTCATTCTGACAGCACTCACAAGACACTAATGTATAACTCAGAAAACAAATTATTCAATACAATGTGAAATGTATTTGCCCAGGGAAGTAGATACTGTATCCTCTAAACAGTACAAGAGCAAGCCAGAATATTATCAGTAAATTGTCTGGTAAATTTGGAACCAAAACAGAGGGGTTAGTTATCTGGTTCAAACATTGAGAGGCTCCTCTCTCTTATAGTCAGTCAGACTGTGACAGGCAGAAAATGGCCCCTCTAATGATGTTTATCCTAATCCCCAGAATCTGTTACTTTATATAGAAGAAAGAACTTTGTAGATGTGATTAAATTAGGGACTTTGAGATGGGGAGATTATGGTGGATTATCTGGGTAGGCCCAATCTTATCACATGGGTCCTTAAATTGGAGAGCCTTTTTTGTGCTGAAAGGGAGATGGGAGGACTATGGAAGAACCAGAGAGCAGCATGAGCAGGACTCTGCTGACTTTGGTGGCTTTGAAGATGGGGGAAGGAGCCATGAGCCGAGGATTGCTGGCAGCTTCCAGAAGCTGAAAAATGGGAGGAAGTAGATTCTGCTCTAGTACTTTCAGAAAAGAATGCAGCTGTGCTGACACCGTAATCTTAGTCCAGTGAGACTCCCTTCAGATTTCTAAGCTATACAACTGTAAGATAAGAAATTTATGTTGTTTAAGCCACTAAGTCTGTGGTAATTTGTTACAGCAGTAGTAAACTAATATTTAGACCTCTAGAATTTTTCCTGTATGGATCCACTTGGTGAGCCTAGGGCTAGTACACTCTTTCCTAGACCAGTGCATGAGTGCACCTTGCCTGCGTTGGCCTCATGATCTCCTTTCTCTGTGTCTCAGGTACCTTTCTCAAAGCCCTTTGTAGAATGGTGTATCTATTAAAACTTACTTAACAAGAACATGGACTTGAGAGTTAGATGTAGCTAGGTTTAAACTGTGGATATTTTACTAGCTGGGTATCCTTGAACAGGTGACTTAATATTCTAAGCCTTGGTTTTTCATAAACAAAGTGGGACTTCAGGGTTGTTTTGAGGATAAAATGAGATAATATATGTAAGGTGGCATAATGCTTGATACATAGTGAGCACTTAATAAATGATAGCTGTTACTATGATCTCTTAAAGGCTAAAAGTGGAGTTTGCCTAGGGCATGCATTCTAACTCTTGTTCAAGTATAAGTATATTAAGAACTATTGGTACAACTATTATGTTTAGGGGAGTATTGCACAAATTCTCTTCATGGCCCTCTGGCCGCTGACATTGAGCCTTCTTACCAAAAGGCTTATTTTTTGAAGCTTTAATGGGTAGGTTAAAACTGCATTTGGTTTATGCTGCAGTGTGTAACACCTTTTAATATTGCTTTCTTCTAAGGGCTAATGTGCAATAGAATGCACTAAGGAAAACCTGGAATTGTGTTTCTACAATTTTCCTTTAAATTCCTGATGACTGGAATTGTTTCTTCAATTTTTTAAACCCCCAATGCCTGGCAAATGGCTGACACATAATAGGCAGCAATAAATGTTTATTGAACTGAACTAAACTGAGTTCTAAGCAGTTATTCTTTCATGAGCTGTTTTGAATTCATTTCTTTTGTTACTACCCTAATTGATGCCCTTAGTTTTCATGCTCTTTTTGCCACTTATCTTTTCCCTCTTTAACTGATCTTCTGCAGTGCTACCAAGCTAGGTAAAGACTACTGCACATTATGTCCTCTCCTATTTAGACTTCTTTGTCTTTGTCCCATTGCATATTGCATTATAGGCACGTTATTTAAGCCATTCCTTCCCAACTTTTAATGGCATGGTACACTTAGAAAATGATGATATTTATGTGGCACACTGGGGTAGCAGGCTGGCCATCTTATGGCCGGAGGCTTTGGATCCCAAGGGCTGAGGGGATCACCATCTCAGTACACTTGCCACCCAATTTAGGCATACTATTATGCCTTGACACACCCATTAGGAAGGTCTGCTTACTGTAGTATTTGAAACTGGTTGCAATTGGAATTCATCCTATCTTTTACATAGATACTTAATGAGCGCCTACTGTGTGCTACGTTCTGGGAGAAAGGAATTGAAAGCACTAAATCAATTATTCTCCTATAGGAACCCTTGTTTGTGTTCATGCAGACAGATCTTTGTAGTGGTCTCCAAATGGGCCTTCTGTATTCTTCTCATTCCTTTGCTCATGTCTGACTGTTTTGAATAACCTATACTTCCTTCATCATCATCTGTCTGAAGGATGCTGCTGCCATTAATATAGTTAAAATGTGGCAGTTTTATGTGTTGTATTTTTTTTCATTTCATTATACCACTCATTCATTCAGTTTGTTGTCCTCTGTAAAGCTTAGATTCTTCCTTTATATTAATTCTTATTCCATTACTTTCCATCTTATATTTGTCAATTTTCTTCCTTTATACACGTTCCTATTGTTCATGAATAAATTTTCTTCCTTTATACACATTCCAAATATCATGTTTATGACTCTTTACCTGTTTTTTCTTCTTACAACTTTATATCATATAAATTCTGAGAAGTATTTAATATTCATGTAATAAATATAAAATAATATTCATTGTGCAGATACATTATCAGGTAATGCAGATGTTTTTTTGAGCTCATACTTGGACCAGGCATTATTCTAATAGCTTTACATATATTTAATGAATTTAATCTTAACAATAGCCCTACAAGTATAAAATATTATTATATTCTCATTTTACAACCAAGGCATAGAAAAGTAACTTTCCAAAAGTTGTACAGCTATTAAGTATCAATGCCATGATTGAAATGTAATCAGTTAATGTAGGCAGTCTTGACATGTGATCTCATGCTGATAACCATTCTGTTATACTGTGCTGTGTCAAAGCAAGTTGTACATGGATAAGCAGACCGGTAGGTACTAATACTTAATATTAAACATATCTCTGAGGAGATAAGCTATGTTATAGGGATGAAAGAAGTTGTAGTTGTAAGGAATATAGACTCTAGAGGGTATGATGATACACAGTCAACAAGTGGTCAGTATTATAAAAATCAAAAGTTAGTAAGAATATTATTCATGTATCATCTATGTGAGCCAAGAAATGAACTGGGGGCTTTACATATATTATTTCATTGAAGCCTTACAATGACACTCTAGAGTAGTTACTATTATTCCTATATTATAGGTGAGGAAAAAGAATCTCAAAAATATTAAGTAACTTGCCCAAGAGTTGCTAAGCTAGGAAATGGCAGAGCTGAGGTTTGAACCTGGTCATGTCTACTCTGCTTTCGTTTCATTTTGCTGTGCCTCCTCTCTGACTATAATAGAGTGCCCTGGCAGAAGGGCAGGGCACAAGCAAACAAGCTAGTGCTAGAATGTAGTTACATTTCTTAATTTTAGAAAACGGTATTATAATAATGTTAATTTGTTCCTCAAATTGGAATCCGAGGAAGAAGTATAGCTAGTATTCTGCAATAAGCCCAGTAAAAGCAGTGTTTGTTGCAAAACCATTGTCTTGTGATCTTGGCTTCTTTCTCTTTTTGTGTTTGAGGTACATCTTCTACAACATATATGTGCTTAATAGGCATCTGTTTATAGCCAAAGATATTTTATCATATTAGGAGTAGTATTTGAACTCTGGAGGTAACTACTACATAAATATTATATTTCAGTTCTTAGTCTGAACATTGACATTTAACACCACCATGTTTTTCCTTTGTAACATCACACTTTTACTTTGTTTTGTCATTTTTTTTCCTTCTGACACTCACAAAGAGATTTGTTCATAGAGAACTGACTCTGAAGATGACAACTCTTCGTTGTATCTCAATGGCTTAAGCTCCACATGTGGTTTCTTCTCTGTCTTTAATTAAACTTGTTTTTTTCAGTGTTGTAGCTGGGAGCACTGTGTTGACACAACTCACTCTTGTACAGAACAGATTAAAATGTCAGTGTTCTAATGTTCTCATCTGTGGGAAAAAGAAAATATTTGGGATATTTTATTTATAACTTTTAAAAGACTCCTCTGTGGAGAAAGATTACTTGTAACATGGAAAACTATTTGACAGTTAAAGGGACAGAACTCTATTTAATATTAGTCTAACAAAAAAGGGGGGAAGTATGAAAACTTACTGAAACTCTCTTCTAGGGATTTAGAACACATCTTTCTCTTTATTTCCTTTTTAATTTTCACTTCATAGTATCTTTTAATTCCCTAGTGTTCTGCTTAATCTTTCCAGATGCTGTGTATGCAGAATATTGACAGTTTCCACAAAAGGCAGTTAGTCAGTCATTACAGTAAACACATATATTATGTGGAAGAGGACTACTAGTCAAGGGAAATGGAGTTGTTGTATTGAGCCTTTAACCTCAAATCACAAGTCTGAATGTATCTATTTTTATAATGGATTGTTGTTATTTGATAGCTATTTATTGGTAAATAAGACCAGCAAATCTAACATGTTGCATTTCTGGCTTTTCTGGCTATCAGGCAATCACAGGGTATAAGCCATGTCAATTAGCACTGGGTGCCATGCAAATTTTAGAAGTCATAATAAAGAGATGGGCTTACTACAGATTGATAAGGTGAGACTTAATAATAGGAGCTAAGACTTACGGGACATTTACAGTGTATCTGGAATATTTTTAAGTATTTATATGTATTAATTGTCTAATCCTCACAACTCTAAGAGTAGATAATATCATCCCCACTTTGTAGATAAGGAAACTGAGGCTTACAAATGTAAAGTAACTTAGTGTCCAAGGCAACACAGAAAGTAGAGAAGCAGGACTTGAATCCAAAGGATCTGATTTTGTAGCCTTTTCTATTAGAGAGTTTTTGTAATTTTATTAACTGTTGATATTACAGTTAGGAGCTTTTACTCTCTGGGGATAGTGTTAGCCAACATGTAATATTAGGTAGATGAAGAAGATAAATATTAAAATGACAAAGAAAATTCTTTCTTATGTTCATGTGTCAAGTGGTTACCAGGCAAAATGCCTGGTCTTCTTTGGGTATATCTTTTTTTTTTTTTTTTTTTTGAGACAGAGTGTCACTCTGTTGCCCGGGCTAGAGTGAGTGCCGTGGCGTCAGCCCAGCTCACAGCAACCTCAAACTCCTGGGCTTAAGCGATCCTACTGCCTCAGCCTCCCGAGCCGCTGGGACCACAGGCATGCGCCACCATGCCCGGCTAATTTTTTTTTTTTCTATATATATATTTTTAGCTGTCCACATAGTTTCTTTCTATTTTTTAGTAGAGACGGGGTCTCGTTCTTGCTCAGGCTGGTCTCGAACTCCTGAGCTCACACAATCCGCCCGCCTCGGCCTCCCAAGTGCTAGGATTACAGGCTTGAGCCACCGCGCCCGGCCTTCTTTGGGTATATCTTAATTGGCAAAGAAATTATGGATTGTTCTGGTTTGTCCATATAAAGGCAAAAGGTAGCTTTCTAGAAAGGTGGACAATAGCGTTCCAAGTACCTACTCCATACTCCTGGTTTTGGAAGTTAGCTGCCCCCTAGCAGAGCATCTGCCTTTCAGACCTTATTTAGAAATATGCCTGGTCTGAGTTGTCCCTTGGGTTAACAGCTGTGGAATCTGCATTTCTTTGGCATTGCTCCCTTCTGTGTAAATTACAGATGTTCTCTAATGCGCTTTAGGACTGCTCTTGGAAAAAGAGAGAAGAGGAAAAAACTTTTTTCTTTTTAGAGGAATCTATCTATCCTAGGTTCTAAGTAGGTAGAAATACATTTACTGAGTTTTTCCCCTTTATGGTACCCTTCAATCTTTCAAGCTACTCTGCAGCCCTGCTGCTATGGGATCAATTTGTTGGCAAGAGTTATTCAAACATGAGTAGAATTTGTGTCCTCTTTAGAATAAAGTGCTAAAGCCAACAATAACAATTTTCATGTGGGAACTGGTGCTTGATATCCAAGTCAGACTATACTTGGTGGTCTGTAATTTACTCTAGATTAAAAACATGCATTTGAGGGGAGAGAAGGTCCCTTCCCAAGTTATATTTTGTTTGTTTGCTTTCATTTTCAGTCTTTTTGTGACTTTTTTTCACATGTTGTTTTTAAATAGAATGTGTTCTAGAGGTGGTTTTTTTTATTTGCCTTTTGATTCAGAGGTGGGAGGTTGAGTACTTGAAATGAGACATATGATAGAGCTCTTTTTAAAAAATTAATATATTAAACTATAATTTTCAGGTAAATAAATCTGAAATGTATAGTTTAATGAATTTTTGTATATAGGTAACTTGGTTCTTTCTTCTCCACTTCCATTTTATTTTACTTTTATTCTTTGATCCTCCATGGCTGGAGAGAAAAATTACATGATCTTGAAGACTTTTACTTAGTTTAGATTTTTGGATTTCAGCCTCAGTTGGACACCTAGTATTGTGTGTCAGTTTTTTTCTGTGTTCCACATTGAGCTTCCTCTTTCATTGTCTCAACAGTTACTTCAAACTTTTGTGACTGTCTTCAGGATTTCTTTCTTACTATTTCTATATTAGCTTTTAGCAGATGACTGCCCTCTTACTTCACCAAGAAAGTAGAGGTTATCAGGACAGAACTCCCTTTTCTCCTGCTCACCCCCTTATAGCTCCTCAATATTTAAAAACAGTGCCCATAACTATCCTTCCTTTCCTGTGTCCTGTCTGAAGCTGTACTTTCATTCCCTTCTATCTTCTCAGTGACTAACATTTTTTGTTTATCACTTTTCCCCTTTAGCCTCTGTATTGACTTAATTCTTCTAAGTATACAGACATGATTGAGACTTCCCAATTAAAAAAATAAAAACAAGATAGTACAAAGTTTACCCTTGACCCTCTGCCACCCTCTAGCTACTGTCCCCACCTGTCTCCTTCACCTCGAGGTCAAGCTTCTTGACTCTCTCACCGTCTGCATTTCTTCATCTCTCATTTGCTCCTCTTCAACTGTACGTTGAATTTTCCCCCTTTCTCCACCAAAACTGCTTTTGCCAAAATCATTTGGCTTTTGCCAAATCCAGTAAATACCTTTCTGCCTTTCCTGAAATGCCTTTTTTGATGTCATTTTCTCTTTTTTTCCTTCTTCCCCTATAATACTTCCTCAGACTCCTTTTGTGAACCCCAATTACTCTCCCCATTCCTTATTATGTAGGAGTTATCTAGGATTCTGGCTTTATCTGGCTTTACTTCTATGTTATGCTTCCTGTAAGCAATCTGGTTCACATACACAAGGTTTTAGTTACTGTCTGTACCTCCTATATCCTGATGCTTCCTAATTCTAGTAATATTCTGAACCTCTTTTGATCTCCAACTTTATAGAACTAACTTTCCTCCTGACAGTTGTATGCGTTATAAGTGTATATGAAACGCTGACATCATTTTCTCTCAGAATGTCCTTTCCCCCAACTAAACTTTTTTCCTTTGTCATATGCTCTATCCTGGTTGGTAGCACCTTCTTTGCCAGGCACTAGGTTCTGTGGGTCCAGGGCTACAAAGACATTATGAGATAAGATCCTTGCCTTCAATCACATAAACTGAGGGGGGAGATGGAGACATTATCAGAGAATTACATTACAATGTAGTAAAAAAAAAAAAAAAAAGGTCTCTGTCATCTGCATTTGCAATACAAAAAAGGACATTAAACTCAAATTGTGGTTTCAGCAAAAGTTCAGGAGAAGGCCATGCCTCAGAGGAATTCTCAGAAGTAGAAGCTTGGTCTGACTCATCCCTTCCCCCTTCCTTTTTTCCTGCAATTTTTGCTGAGTTCCTTTAATTCTAAACTCTTAATATATTCCAAGTTTGCCCTGTCTTTTCCATCACATCTGTTATTGCTTTTAGTTTAGGCATCCTTGGGTTACTATGGCAATCTCCTAATGGCCTTCCTTTCTCTATTCACACTATTTTCCCCTGATGTATTATCCATATTGATACTACAGTAATTTTTATTTTTAAAAAACCAGTGTGATCATGTCCTTCACAAGTTTCAGTCTTCCAGTGGCTTCCCATTGCTTTGGAAACATAACTCCTTAGCATGGCACACTGGGCCCTTTGAGTGCTGGCTCTGCCTCTTGCCTTATCTTGTTATTGTTGCTGTTGTTTTAGTGGCTTTATTGAGATATAATTCATTTGCCTTGCAATTCACCCATTTAAAGTATACAATTCAAGGTTTTTTAATATATTGACAGAATTGTTCAACCATCACCAGAATCAAACTTATTTTATCAAACAAGCCTAATATACTGCTTGTTCTGAAGAATGCACCATGTGTGCTTCAGAAGAATTTATATGGTGCTGTTGCTAGCTAGAGTGTTATAAACATGTCTGTTAGGCCCTGTTGGTTGATAGTGTTGTTCAGATCTTCTATTTCCTTGTTGATCTTTTTCCTAGTTGTCCTATTCACTACTTAAAGTGTGATATTGAATTAGTTTTTATTACCTTGTAGAGGCAGATTTTCTGTGTATATTTTGTGGCACTGCTGTTAGGAGCATGTATGTTTATAATTGTTAAATCTAAGTGATAGATTTATTTTTTGTCATTACAAATGTTCCTTTCCATCTCTAGTAATATTTTTTTGTTTTAAAGTATATTTTGTCTGATATTAATATAGCCACTCCAGCTTTCTTATGGTTGCTGTGTGAATTATGTTATTTTTCCATTCTTTTACGTTCAGTTTATGTAAAGGGTGTCTTTTGTAGAGAGGATATCATTGGATCTTTCTAAAAGTTCTAGTCTGACAATCTGCATTGGCAGGTTTATAATAATACAATTATGCTATAAATTGTTGGTTGTACTTCATTGCCTAAGTAAACAATCCAAATACAGTGATGTTCATGGAAGCTTCATATTGCGTACTTTCTGAATTTCTTCTCCTTCTTGTCCCTATTCTTGCATTTTGAATGCTGCCATTGTTATAGTCTAAAGCCAGTGTGCCTCATATCAGGTAGGTTGTCTGATTAACAAAAAAGTAAGTTCTCTAATTAGCTTTGAAACCAGAGAGTTCAGTATTGGATCATATTCTTTTCAGTCAGTAAAGTATAGCATATGTGTCAGAATTAAGCAGAACATTTTCCTTTAGTAGAAATCTCTCTTTTCTACCCCCAGTAATGTTGAAGTTATAGTTTTGGCTTTGGGCTTGCCAGGAATAAACTTACTTTGCGTAGATAATTAACCAGATTGAATAACAAGCAATAAACATAATTTATTTCCACATTGTGTTACTAATAGAACTGTTACTATTTTTGGAGCTCCACATTATTTCCATAGTTGGACATGTTTTAATAAGGAAGTGGCTTCCTCTTGCTAACTTCAGGTCGCACCAAGAAACATGCTTCTGCATGAAGAGGGTTTAACTTGTTTTCTCAGCTAAATAATTTTTCAGCACAGGATGTTTAGGTACTTATTTTTCTTCAGGCTACAATCTATAATCTGTTAGGAAGGTACAGTGCAGAATTTCTGCTGTTGTTGATCCAGTGCTTTTCCATCTAAGCTGTTCCTCGAGGCAAGCTATTTCTCATTTCCATTTTCCTTCCTGTGCTCTGAAAGTGATAATTATGGACACCATAGCTATAAGGTAACCTCAATGTAATATCCTGTTCATGTAAAATTGGGAATTTTTTCAGGGAGAGGGTACTGGAAAAGAAGAGTGAAATATAATTAAAAGAATTTTCTAACCCAGACTTCTATGTAGTGACATTTATAAATAAAACTAGAAAGGGGGTTCTGAGTAATATTTCTAGGTTTGTACTTAATTTTTGGTTGGGAATATTCAGTGTTCTATCAGTTTCTTTGTAGTTCTTAAGTAAACAGGACAAAGAGTTCAAATTATGACCCTTTAGAGTGTTTGTAGCTTGGTTATGTATTACTCTCACTTAATTATTTGTTGTTCACTGGAATTTTAAAGCAAAATTTGGAAAGTATTGAACACTAAATAGTTCCATAAGCAGTTCCTGTCTTTTTAATTTATGTTGAAAAACTATGTAGCTTAAGGGAGAAAATAAAATTTCCTAGTAATCCACTGTTCTGTCTGCCCTGTCTTGGTGATAATTTATCTTTTTCAGGCAGAACATGGCAGCTTCCACATGATCTCATTTTAACAATTCATTGGTTGAAACCTAATCATCTTTAAATTTAGTGGTTTTATGTCAATTATACATTCAAAATGAGAGTGCCTCATAAAAGATTTTCCTTCCAAATTGCTAACACATTCCGTTCAAAACTAGAAGGCATCACTGTCCTCGTGTTACCCGATATTTGTTCCTTATCTACCATCTACCTTATCTACCATACACAAAGGTAAGTACTACCCCAATTTAAGTATAGCATACTTTCATCACCTCAGCAAGTTCCCTTTTTCCCCTTTTCAGTCAGTCAGGAGGCCAGTTTCAAACCCCATCTGAATGCCTGTTTTCTTGGATCACTGCTGGTACTAACTGTGCCAGGCTGGGTCCCCCAGGAGGTAGACTCTGAAAGGGAGGTTAGCTTGCAGAGTGTTAATTAAAAAGTGTCCACAGGGTCAACACCTGTGGAAGGCAAGGGACGAAAGTGAGGGTGGGGCAGAGGGAGAAGTCAAGCTGCATGAAGGCCAAATGCCAGCCTGGACTGACTCCATAGGGAACTCTGGGGCTTGACTGGATATTTTTAAAAATTCTAATCTGACAATCTGCATTGGCAAGTTTGTAATAATACTATTGTGCTAAAAATTGTTGGTTGTGCTTCACCGGAGTAAGGGGGTTAAGCCTTTGTATTCCCATGTTTGTCCCTCTTTGGATGCAGGGTGCCCAGAGAAGGGGCCTGAGGCCACTGCAGAAGGGCCTGTCGGGTGATGGCTATACACTGATCACTCTTCCAGCAGCTGTGCAACAAGTCCTTCATCTAAGGGGAATCTGGAAAGTTCCTCACATTTTCTCACATCATGGTTGAAGAAATTCAAGCTGCTTAGAAGCACACCTATTTTTTATTTAAGTCTGGATGGAGAAAACCAGAATTGGAAAAAGTAATAATTAGTAATTGATAGCTAGAACATTTATAATTATATGTACTTATTTAAAACTTGCTCTAATAATATTTTTACAACATATTTTAGGATTTATTCATTCAAAAGATATTTGAAAGCCTATGTAAATGGAGCCATTTACCTGTTGTTTTGACCATCTAGCATCCTAACTGCCTTCTATACAGGAAATCCTCTGCATGAGGCCAAGCACTATAGAAGGTGAAAATGCAAGGTGCTTGCTTTCCCAACCTCCCTGACAGGGATGCAGACCATGGCCTAAATTCTGCCAAACAGATGAAGTTTTGAATCAGACCTGGTGATGGGAAAGACTAAAAAAATATTTTTTTAATGATGAGTTATGGCAGTTAGAAGCAGTGAGTGCCAACATCTACTTTCTGGAGACAGCCACATTTCTATCACCAGATTCCACCACACTCTGTAGTGTGCTTTTTTGATTCTTCCAGTTTAGGGCTGGGTAACGTACTGCCAGATTACCTGGGATTGGGGTCTGTTGTTTGGCTCCCAAAGTCTCTAATATAGGCTAACCTGTACCAAATGATTTAGACTCCAGGATTATTGTGGTAAAAGAAAGACATGGGTTCATTGGGAAGAGATTGATGGTGAGCACTGATACAAGTAAACAATACAATTTCAGATTGTGATAATGAGATAAGTGTCAGGAAGGAAATAAATAAGACAATGGGATAAATGGGGGAGAGGGAGGCAGGAGGTGGTAAGCAAGGGATCCTTAAGGAAGGTAAAAAAGTAGAATGATTGTGCTGAGACCAGTAGCTGAGAAGAGGGGTACTATGAGTGAAGGAGGAAAGAGTATGATGAAAAAGAATTTTGCAGCCATAGATAATAACAATTGCAAAGCTGGTGAGAAACAACCTAACTATCAAAGAAACCAAAAGGAGCAAAGTGGTTCTGAGTTGTTTGTTTAGCGATTTTAATAGTTTTTCTTTTAAAAGAAAAATACTTTGATATGGAAACCTATGCTATAATTGATGTCTCTCAGTTAACTCAGTGGTGAGCCATGCTGTTTAGATTCAGAAGTGTGTCCAGTTGATTACATTAGACTCACCAGGGAAGTTTTCTATAAATACGAATTTATGAGCCCCATTCATAGAGAATATAATCAGTTATATTTTGTGATCACTGGTGTTATACTATAATGTCACAAAAGGTAACCCTGGAAAGCATTAGCTTACTTTTAGTGTCAGGTAAAGCACATAGGAGTAACAGTGCTGGACGTTTAGTCTGTAAATGCTCTGCATAGGCCATGCGCATAAGATTGGTACATACCCTTTTACTTGATAGACATAAAGGTTTTACCTGACTAGAAATAAAACAAGGCTAAAAGAATCTTTCTTGGCTGATCCGAAGATAGTGAGTTACCTTACTTGATTATTCACAGTCAGTTACAGATCAAACACCTTGTTCTACTAATTTTCCCCCTTCTCACTACTGTACTTGACTAGTCTTAAAAAAGAAAAAAAAAATCAGTCTTTCTTTCAATAAATCTGCCTTTTTTGGAAGAGGTCTACACTAGTTGTATTCTACAAGGTAAAAAAAAAAAACTATTTGGAAGTCTAGTTGCTAGGTGTATCCTATAAGGTGACCATTGTAGTAATTCGTGGTAACACACAGTATTATATAAAGCTCCAAATGCTAATAGACTGAATTCTTGTCTGAGGCTATAGGTGATAAAAGATTAAAGAATATTTTTGTCTATAGGACATACTTTTTCTCCAGAGTCTCGAAGGATACTATAGATTACCTTCAGATTTGGCTACTTTGAAGGGAACCCCAGTCCAGGTTTTAATTAACAGATATCATACCAAACATGTCCTACTGAAAGGTCAAACTAGTTGGCTAAAGAACTTTGAGCAGAAGGCAAGACATATTTTAATTATGAGGCCATTGATGATTTAAAGTTTGTCTAGGTGAGGACCAGTGCATGGAACAGTAGAAGCTATGGAAAACATTTTTCCTGTTCTGCTTCTTCTGATCAGTCAGACAATTTTGTCTCTGTATATAAAATTCTATGGAAAAAAAAAAAAAAAACCCAGCATAACATACTATTCAAATGTGAGAAAATTGTTTTCCCAGGCCCTGTGCTTTCCAAACTTGTATCTAAATATCATTATCACACTTCATTCCTCTCAACTGAGAATAAACATGGTGCTTCCTCCTGAAGCATCACTTTTTCTTGATAAAAAACTATTTTCATATGGATACAAAAAATGGATATATTTTGGAGTAGGGAAAATATTCTTGCATAAAAATATTTTCTTAAAGTACATTGATTTATTATTGTTTTTAAATGATTTAGTAAATGTTTAAAAATTTTGTTTTAATTTCCATTATTGTAACTATTAATTTTTGTAACCACGTGAGCAAGATCTTTGGAGTTCTCAATAATTTTTAAGAGCATAAAGGATAACCCAAGACCACAAAGTTTGAGAACTACTAAAAAGACTACAGCCTACCAACTAAACTGGCATTTAAATAAATCCTTACAACCTTGTCCATGGAATCAATCTTGTTTCAGTTTGATTTTCACTTCTTATTTCCCTTTACTTCTGCAAAGAGTTTAGATAAAGTAAGGACCTGGATTGGGAATGGAAAATAAGTAAAGAGGCAGATGAGCATGCTTCCAGTATAAGGGGATAATTAAAAGTGTTAGGATATCTCAGAGCGTATCTTTTGTTTCTGTGATTCTAATTGAAAGAACTAGTAATTGTTGATATATTTTAAGCCCAAGTTAAGTAGTATATTTTGAATATATCAATGTTTTATTTTTCTTTAAAAAGATTTACTTCATTTTGAATAATTTTTTAAGTTAAATTTTTTTAAATGGTAATGCATTTCCAGTTTTAAGTAGAAGCTTCTTAGCCTTCAGGAATGGTGTTATATATTTTTCCAAAGTGGGATAAGTACACTGATAATGTTAAATCTTCTATTCAAACTTTCTGTTATTAAAAAAGAAGAAAGATTGCTTTTGAGAAAGAATACCCAATTCATTTTCTTCTGAGAACTTTAAAAATATCATATGTTACTGAACCAAATTGGGGTCCACTCACCCAGGGCAGCAAAGGCAGATGCTGATGCCGAAAGTTGCAGTGGGAGAAAAAGGCATTTTATTGCATGATGCCATGCAAGGAGTACAGGTAGCTAACTTTTAAGACCCAAGCTCCCTGATGGCTTATGAGCAAGGTCTCTTAAACGCAGGGGTACATTTCAAGAAAGCAGAAGTTGCAGGCCAAATCATAAATCAATACATGG
Source organism: Lemur catta (assembly GCF_020740605.2). NCBI lineage: Eukaryota > Metazoa > Chordata > Mammalia > Primates > Lemuridae > Lemur > Lemur catta. The sequence continues at coordinate 20,322,236 of NC_059147.1, read as the reverse complement.
AGGTTAAACATTGGTTTGGCCCAAAAAGGCAGGATATCTTGAAGCAGGGGCTTATACGTCATGGGTGGATTCAGAGAGTCTTTAATTAGCAGAAAAGAATATTAAGGTGGGCGTTACTCTCTCCACACCCTTCAGGGAGAAATTTAGAACAAAGAACACAGAGTTCAGTCCTCTGTTTCCCCTTATGTGCCACTTGCATCTGGTGGGGGTTTCTGAAAAAAGAACTTAAGAACTTATGTGAAGATGTTATCTTTTAGTTTCCATGGGGAACTAAAACACTTCATGACTCTGGCTTGCTTCGAAGACTACTGATATTACTATCTTCTTGCTTATCAGGTTGCTCCTTTACTTTTCAAGGCTAGCTAGGAACCTGGAATTTCCTTTGAAAGGACTCAAATTTTTTTTCTTTATTTCCATGTTTGGGCAGGGTTGGGGGTCCAGCAGGCCCCTAAGTGGGGTCCTTGTTTGGTCTCAACTGCTAGTTGCAAGAGTAAATATCTCACTAAAACTCACATCAGTGTCATGTGGACATTTGGCATTTATTCCAGCATTAATTGGAAGACTGGTCTGTGGAAACATTTCTTTGCATTTCAAGGGGATGAATATTTTCATATTTTAACTAAGTTGCCATCTCATTCATAAATATTAGGTTTAGGGTATCAGAACATCTGGGAACTGGAGTTAGCTTTTTAATAAAGTCATTGTTCTCTTCTAAAAGCAGTAGCTTAACATGTTCTCATATGTGAAGACGGGTGTCATCACCAAAAAGTGCCAGGAAGTGTCAATGGGTACTATTAATACTTGGAAGGAGAAGGGTGGAGAGGAGGGGGAGTATATGAGGGTAAAAAAGAAAAAGGGAAAAAGTAAGGGGTAATGGTGATAGAGCCCTTTAATAATATTCAGTAAGGATATTCAAAATCATTTCAGGAGCTAACCAACAAATAGATAAGTCCAGCAAATCTCTACTGTGATCCACTGGTTAACTGATTAGTCCCTTCCATCAAGATTACTAGCATGCTATTGATTCCTCTGAGTACGTGGGTAGTGTTGAGAAGAGAGTCAGAAAATATTTGTTGATCATATTATACTAGCCATATAGCAGATCCAGGTATAAGTGCTTGCTTAATTGCTTTTTTAAAATAAACTTGAAAAGGTATTAATAATATAGAGAGTACCCATATACCCCTTACCGAGGTTCAGTTTCCCCTCATATTATTGTCATATATTACTGCTTGATTTCTTTTAATACTCACAAACAACCCTTAAAGAAGCTCCTATATTCTGTTTTCTATGAGAAGAAACTTTAGGCCACATTGTAAGGAATGATTTGTCTATTAATTCAATAAATATCTGGGTTGAATACACATACTATGTGGCAGGCATTATTTTAGGGTGGCCATGGGATATACTGGTGAGAAAGATGGTATGCCTGTGAGTTGTAATATTTGTATGATTTGTTCTATGTAATACTGCATCAAACTAATATCCTTTTTTGTTATTCTAGGAAGTCATTATAGGAAAAGTGCTGAAGTGTTTTCTTATGGGTGAAATAATATTGAATATCCCCTGTCCACGTCCCTCCCTCTGACCCCACTAGACATGCTTCCTTAAAATTATGAGATCTAGTTAACACCAGATCTGTACGCTTAACCACCAGCACAACTGCTCTATAATATTGATAATGCCAGTTTGCATTTCTGATCATCTGTATACCTTATATTTATTGCTATTTATTGTCATCTTCTAAATATCCTTGGTTGTCTTATAACCTAAACTATATGGGCACTGTAGGTAGTAGGTAGTATAGGTTATGTAAAAATATAGTTTTCGGCATCGAGAGAACTCCAGATTACAATTTTAGTGAGAGAATATAGCCTGTAACTCCTGTTATCAGTAATGGGAGTCCGTGACTACCTTCCCACACTTCTTGCTGAAAATGCTACTATTCCTGAAGGGGTCACTGACCTTTGCATCCATTATAGAGGTATGGGAGGAGCAGGAAGGGAGAAGTACCTTAAGTAATAGCTTAGCCATAGAGAGACAAAAGAATAATCAGAGCACTTAGAAGCTAGGGGAAGCTTATGAAAAAGTGAGGAAGTGAGCTTCTTGTAACAGGGATCCCTGCTGTTCCCTATTTTCAGTGTGGCAAAGCAAACCAGGCCCCTATGGACTCTTATACTAAGGAATGAATTATGGACCTGAATTGTAATGTGGTAGTGCTAATGATTTCATCGGAGACCATGATCCCTTTTAGGGAGTATATGGTGGGCTGTGCATATGTGTTTATTTGGTTTAAAAATATTTTTTTTCCAGAAAAATTTACTTAAGAATTTTGCAGTATGAGAAATACACTTTATAGATATATTTCTGCAATCATACTGACTGAATGAACAAGCAGGTTACATCAGGTTAATTTTTACAGTTAGTCTCATATACCTATTGCTCTTAGTTTAGTCTTTTTTCTATAAGTCTTTTAGAACTTTATTTAAATTATATCAAAAATTGAATTTTTTAAAAATGCTAAGTAATAGTATTTATATAAAGTTGTTTATTTTTTCCACTTGTATTTTTAATTTTTTTAATTTTTATTTTTTTGAGACAGAATCTTGCTCTGTTACCTGGGCTAGAGTGCTATGGCATCAGCCTAGCTCATAGCAACCTCAGACTCCTGGGCTCAATCTAACATCCATCCTTCCTCAGCCTCCCAAATAGCTGGGACTACAAGGGCATGCCACCATATCCAGCTAATTTTTTCTATTTTTAGTAGAGACAGGGTCTCATTCTTGCTCAGACTGATCTGAACTCCTGACCTCAAGCAATCCTCCTGCTTTGGCGTCCCAGAGTGCTAGAATTACAGGTGTGAGCCACCGTGCCTGGCCCCCAACTTGTATTTTTAAAGAAATTTTTTTTAAGAGATGAGGTCCTGCTCTGTTGCCCTCGCTGGCCTCAAACTGCTGGGGCTCAAGTGATCCTTCCTCCTTGGCTTTCTGAGCAGCTAGGACTGTAGGTTACTATACCTGGCTTAAAAAGTGGAATTTTTCACTTTTCTCCCTAAACTTGCGTTTCCATTTTTCTTACAGTCTTGTAAAATTCATTCTCATGTATTAGTTTTTATTACCTTGTAGAGGCAGATTTCTTTTTGTTCAGATTTACATTTTTGTCAGAAATCTGGATTTTAATCTTGAATTTTTTTAGTTTTGTTTCATGCCTTTTGCAACAGTTATGATTTATAATAGACTCCTAATTGTCAGTGGGAAATGTTATACCACCAGTAAGGCTAAGCAGCAAAAATAATGAATATTTTTATAGGCATGTATTTATTATTCCTCAGACTAATATCTAAGCTTCAATCCAAAGCTCAGTTTAGTTTTAGAATAAATATTTTACATGTTCTCCATGCTTCCTCATCTAAAATATTCCTGAAGAATTTATATGCTTTTCATGTTCTCTGTTTCCCAACTGTACTTTTATGACATTAATGTCCTTAGAGTTGTAGTATTTTACTAATTTTCCAGAATCACAGTTTTTTTAAAACCTTTTCTTGATTTCATACTATTAGCTTTAGAGTTTTCTTAATTTTTTTCACATGATCCTTCAGGGAGTTAAAATCATAGTTCTTTGGACAATCACTATTCAATCTGTTCTTAAGTATGTGACATGGATCAGCATTTCAGTGAGGACAAATGAAATATCTCTTAGTTTTAAGGTAAAAAGTTAGCTCATTCCCTTGATACTCCAGTAAATACCATGCTACAAACAACCAGAGACACATGGAAATATAGATACTATACGATACGATACTATACTATACTATACTATGTGAGAAGTTTGAAGATGGGGTATAGCCCTCAATTTACACGAAGATTTATGTGAGAGAAATGTACCTGTAAGAGATGGACATCCTCCAAAGAATGTCTCTTCTATCTAAAAGTACCCTTTGCCACTGACAGTAAATAGCAACTTTAAACTAGTTGTGTGTGGCCTAACATGAATTGAGAATTAATAATTATCTGTGCATCTGGATTGTCATCTGGATCCTTTGGGATATCAGTCTATTTTTTATTCTTCTGTCACTGGGGCCTGGCCCTTGTGCAAGTGACATAATTTGCATTTCTGTTAAGCTTGAGACTTCTAAGAAATCCCCCTTTTTTTACAAGGGGATAATTTAAGGTACCTCACTGAAACTTCCCACATCATCTTATATGCTAAATACTACTCCTTGAGTTTAGATTGCCAATTTCTGTCTAATGGTTTTATCTTCTAGAAATCTCAAAAATTTCAAAAGGAAATAATTCTGTTGCCATTTTTCTTAAGTGAATATATGCCTTTCAAATATTTGGTTGGAAACAGATCATTCCTGTCTTGCTCATCTGGGTAAAACTCATTTTCTGTTTTTCCTTTTAAACTGTTAGCTCAAGTGACCTTACACATGAGTCCCAGCTGTGCATTAGCATTGCTTGGGGATGTGTTTGTATCTTTTGTCTAAAAATACCCAGCCGGTAGGATTCATGATCCATGAAAGCTAATTGAAACAATTTCTCTTCAAGTTTTGGCAAGCGAAGCATGCATTATAAGCATTAATATCTATAAATTGAATTGTTAATGAATCTAGACACTAATAATGAATGCAATTTTGCAGGCTTAACTAGAAGCACTAAAATTATCAGGATCTGGAGCAGAATTTTCAATCATTTTTGCTTATTAAATAGCAAAGCTATGCTTTTAATAAGCTAATCATTTTTATTTGACCCCATAGGAATAGCTCAGTTGATTAGAAACAGGTTTCTCAGTGCAAAACAATGTTGTTTTTCTCTTACTGTTTTAACCACCAAAGCACTGAAATTTTAAGATGGATATTTGATCTCATAGTCTCTGTCTTCTAATCACATTTGTACATGCATTCAGTGCTTCCTGAAATATTTACTTATTCCATTTCTCCTCCATTATACAGTATCTCTGATTCATATACACACACACACACACACACACACACACACACACACATTCCGAAGTTTTTAACACGGTCAATGTCATGTCACAATCATTTTAAACAGATGGTCTCATTTCACATGTAAACATTTAAAAAGATTACATTATCAAAGTAATACAATTTTGAGCTTCATGGTTGCCTTTCTGATCTCTTTATTATTTTCTGAGACTTAGTAATTCTTCTTTTGACATATATTTCCATTTGATTATCATCTCCTAGGGCTAACTTTTGCATAGCCCTAGTTTAAAAAGCAGCAAAATCCCAATGTTAAACAACAATGGAGTGTTTTCACCCTAGTGCTCCAGTGACTTTGAGATAGGAAGCTATGCACTTAGAGGCACACTTAGTGCATTTTAGTAGCTGTGCACCAAATAGTTCCCAAGTGGCCTTAAAGAGTTAATGCACCTTTCTGTGTCCTCGCTTACTACCCAGGAATGACTTAAGCAAGAGGGAGCATGAAACAGTAATAACTAGGAATATGTGGCATCTCCGTATATATTCTCATGGAGGCTACTGAAATTGGAATTCAAAGTACCTTGTTTGATTGCTTCTTTCCCAATAAATCTTAAGAATATTGACAATTATTTGGGCTTCAACTTTGGAAAACTGAGATGCTAAAGTGTAGAAGTTGAGTCTGATAGTAAATATGGATTTTTGCTTCAAAGGTTATGGGTTGGAACTTTGTGGAAAGGTAGAGGGAAATGGTTGTGATGATTCTTTGGTATTATATATTTTTCCTCAACATTGTTGCATATTTCTTTTGACTACCAGGTTTGGGAATCTATAATACATTTAGTAGAATGAAGTCAGGAATTCATGCTCATGCAGAAAACCTCAGGAATATAGAGTATATGCATCACATTACCATTTACAAAATTATTGTAGGGGGTTGTCAACTAACATAGATGTGATAGTTATAGACATGCACTTCTGTTTTTGTTAGCTGTTCACTTAACTAAAGCTTATAGTTTGATTCTCATAAAAATGGCTTCATCAAAATGGCATTTGTGTGATCTTAGAACATTTTGTACTGCTTTTCCCAAAATGACTGAGTAGTCTAGGAAAAGTTGCCTAACCATAAAGCCCAGTGACAAAACTAACAGAAAAACAAACATCTTTTCCCCAAAACTGTACAGAGAATACTCATTTTCTTACTTAAACTTTTACTACTTTCTGGGATTTTGATGAAGATTTTAAAGAGTTGTTTTTATTGAATTTAATCTTTTTTTTTAACCTGTTAGTAATAAAATTTGGGTTGACTGTTGTTTCTCATGTCTGTATATCTGACTAAATGAGTCCATGGGATTATAATCCTGCCTGGATTTGACCACTTATTTTTATTAACTTCCATGGACATGTAATTTTTAAAAATATCTATGTTAATCTAAGTTGTATTGTCAAAATCTTCTCCAGAATTGCCTAAGTTAATTGGCAACCATTTGACATGGTTACTTGAAGCACTGAAATAATAAATGCTTCTGAATGAGCAATAGATTTTTGCTTTTTCTTTGCCATTATCTAGTCAATTTCATGAAAATTCCAGACAAGGCTTAATAAGTAAGATCAACCTATTATAAGTAATTATTGATACTTAGAGCAAGTATCCTTTTTTGTTGTCCAAATATTTGACAAAATTTTCTATATCAGTTCAGTTTTTTTAATGTTTTTATAATATCCTGCTCATGTGATAGTTTACTTTAGAAAATGACTCAAAATCTTTAAGATAAAATTTATTTAGTTAGAAGGAGATGTCCTGCCATTATCACTATAATATTTGATTTTACCCTAGCTCTGTTTCTCAAAAATGTTTCTTTTTATATCTGTAGTACAATAAGTAGAAGGACTAAAATATGCATTATACTTCAAGACATACCTTATTCCAGGACAAAGAATTGAAAGGATATCTCTAACACAAACATATTTTACTTATTATGAATGCTTTGGGAAGATAACATCCTATGGAAGAAATTAAAAACAGTAAGTCAAATTTGAATAAAAGAACAATTCTTATTGCAAGCTTAATTCTTGACTATCATCTTAAAATATTCCTTTCAATTAAAATAATAGAATTTAAGGCTTTGTAATTTTAAAGGTCTATTCTGTAACTCCTATTATAAAATTGAAGTGTTAACTAGAGTGATTTTATGCCAAATCCTGATCTGATACCTAAAGATTGTTAGAGATAACCAAAACCCAGAATTCTTCTCTTTAGATCTTCTGCTCTATGCTTTACACAGTATCTTCCTATGCCTTACGTAAGGCAGGAAATCAATGGAAACTTTCACATTACACATATGGGGAACCCAGCCATCCAAACACATACCTGAGTGGGTAAATTGCAAAACTTGGAAATCATGATTACTTGTTAATACCATCTTTTCTTGAAGTTAACTTAGGGGTATTATGTTTCTTATGCCACCTTTTTCTGATGTCATAACCACCTGTTAGTCTCCTTTGCTTTATGGTGCAGGCTTTTTGTGGATTCTAAGATTTACACCTTTCTCACCAGGATCTCTACGTCTTGTGATTCATTTCTATTTTATTGTTAAGAACTATCATTGCTAAGGCTTTGGTTATTTTACTCCATTCACACTCTAAATATTTTCCCCTTTCATTATTTTGGGAAAGTTTACTGAAGTCAGTGTAAGTATTAGCAGCATACCTTCATTCAACACATATACACTGCTGGGCAGTTACCACGGCCAGGCTCTGTTCTGGTCAGATCATGTCATGTTCTGCTCAAAACCCTCTTAAGGCTTCCCATCTCATTTTGAGAAAAGCCCAAGTCTTTTCATCCCCAAGGAAGGCCCATTGTGTATCAAATTAAGCTAGTTGTGTAGAAAGTGAAAGATTGAGCTTGATGGCCATCCTTCAGGGATCTGAAGGGGTCAGAGGGTTTGTGAAATGATCGAAGGAGGTTATTAGATAGAAGCAATTCACTGCAAATTGGCAAGACATTGTATTTACTGGAAAGAGAACTGAAGGCCTAGGCATCTATTAAGCACTTAAATACTTAAAGAACTAAGAATGTAATTGAATTGTAATAGTCTTCAGCTTCCATCTAAAGAAATAAGGAAAGACTTAATCCTGTTCTTTAGCTACTATTATCGCAGAAGACTAAAAGAAGTTGATCAGGTACCTTTCCAACCCAAGGTTCCATTTCTCTTCCTGGCCCAGTGGGTCTTAATAAGGTGTCTCCAAAACAATTTTCTTCTTTTACTTGTCTATCTTCTGTTTGATAGCATTTCTACAGAATAAAATATTAAGGGATGAAAACAGTTTTGCAAAAACATCACATATATTATATATTGTGGTTGAATATCCAAATTAGGCAGCCATGAAAAACTTCTTGAACAATATGTACATTATCTTTCCTAATATCTTTTGCTTACGATTTCTAACAAAATCTGAAAATCACAGTTAGCTTTTCCTCTTACCTCCTGTATTACTCTTCTATTTTATATTCTTCTTTTAGATATTCTTCTATATTCTAGTATTTTGTATTATTCTTTTATTGTCCTTGTTGACAATTGATCAACAAAGACAAAAAATATGAATTACATTTCTTAGATGTCATAATTGTTTAGTCAAGTTATTACTTTATTTTTAGCTTTAGGGGCAACTTTGATTGTTTCATATTTCATCCCAGATAGTCTGATTTAAGAGTGTGCTCTTAACTAGTACGCTATTACTGTCTCATCACACAATTTTTAAACACAAAGATTCTTACTGTTATTTATGATACTTACTAATTTTACATTCAGTAATTATTTATATTCACTACCCTCCTATGTTAATATTCTTGCTCATTTTTGCTTTATTCTATAGAAAAAGAAAAGAAAAACTTTTTATGTGAGGAAGCCACTTGCTATGTGGGCTCTAGAATAACTGATACCAAGTAGCCATAAAATCCCTACACTTTATAGTTCAACAGTGTATAGCGAATCACTAACCAATGTAGTTTCTGTAAACCAAGGACAATTCCTGACAACAGCTTTTGTAATCACCTCCTCTCTTGATTTACTCTTTTTTCTTTAGAAACTTGACCCTCTCTTTTGTTTTCCCAAGCACTCTCCAAGGCACCTTAGAAGTGTATCCCAGGCTGCAGGTCCTCATTCCTGGCCCAAATAAATTCTCTATGTTAATTTTGCCTCACCTTCTTCCTTTTAGGTCAATATTGTACTCCTTCCTCCATGTATTTGTTTTCCTTCCTGTTAAAGTACATCTTTAGTATTGCTTCCAGCAAAGACCGTGGATGGTAAAGTTTTTATTAATAATTTTTGTATGTCCGAAAATATCTTTTTCTGCCCTCTCTTTTATGTGGTAAAATTCTAAGTTCATAGTTACATTTTTCTCCACCTTTTGGCAATATTTTCTGTTACTACTGATGAAAAATCTGCTGTCAATCGTATTGTCTTTCCTTTGTAGATAATGTATTTTCTGAAAAGTAGCTTTTATGTTTTTCTCTTTTTTCCTTAATGCCGTGATTTCAATATGATATGGGTCTATGATTTTTTTCTTTTTAACTCGTATATAGGACTTGGTGGACCTTTGTAATCTACTTGTGATTTTTTGCATTTTTGGAAAATTTTGTGCCATTATCTGTTCACATATTGCTCCTTCAGATTTTTTTATTCTCTTCTCCTGGAGCTTCCTATTATGTTAGAGCTCTGTATTTTATCCTCCAAATCTATTGGCCTCGTTTTCATATTCTGCATCTTTTTAGTTCTCTCTACTGAAGTTTGGGAGATTTCTTCTGCCTTTTTTTGTGACTCACTAATTCTCTCCTTAGCTTTTTCTGGTGAGCTATTTAACCATTTAAGTAGATTTTAAAATTATGGCAAGGTCCAAGACCCACTATCCCAAAATATGGCACCTTGGCATTTTTGAAAACAACAGAAACAGAAAGTTCTCTCTTTCTCCTGTTGTTAGCTCCCAGGGGTGTGGAGATATTTGTGTCTGTCTTTCCTTTTGGCTATCTTTGGGAGTGGTTCTGGATCTTGGGAGGGCTCCATCCTTTTGCACCTTCTTTTGGGGATGTCTCTTTTGTCCATGGTTAAGTCATAAAAGGATTATTAGTTTTGGTTCTAAGTCCCTTAATAAGAATCATTGGTTAAAACAAAAAGGAAGAAGAGTTCAGTACTGCTAGAAATATTTACCGTTTCTCACATCTGAAACCTGATGATGATATCTTTGAAGGGGCTTATTTTTAAAGGTCTATGGTCAGAAGAAGTTGGCTTAATTGGAAGCTGATATTCAGGCTATTTATATAGGCCTCTCTATTATCTCTAAAGGATCCTCCTGCTTCTCCCATGGGAACATCTCAGTCTACTGAAACTCCTCTTATCAAAGCCCTGCACACTATATGCTCCCTCGACTCTGTCCACCTCCTTCTTGTGGAACTTCATTGACCTCTTTTGGAAACTTAAGATCTCCCCAAATTAGCTCCTCAAACCTCTTCTTTCCGTTTATTTCTGCTCCACCTTCCTCCTTTGCCAGCTTCAATGTTACATTCACTTCCCTTGAATCCTTGATATGTCCCCCTTCAAGCCACCACCTCCTTTAGTGGACAGGTAATGTCTGCAAGTTTTAGTTAATTTGATGAATGTAGCTATAGTTTCATTTTCATCTGCACTGCTGCATGCTGTTTATTCATTCTACTATTCAAAGAAAATTAGGCTCTTTATGTTTTTTGTTCGTACCAACAGTGCTGCTAAGAAAATTTTTGTATGTGTATCTGATATGCACACACATCTAGGCTACATTCTCTAAACTGTAGAGACTAGCTATAGCTCAGGGAATAGCTGTAGCTTAGAGAATATAGCCTAGATGTGTCCACTTACAGAAGTGGACTCGCTAGAGAATATGTGCATGTTCAGCCTTATTTGTTTCCTAAAATACCTATGCTGATTCTTGTTTGCACTAACTGTATACCTGAATTCTAATTGTTCCACATTCTGCAACACCCATATTTGCTGGGATTTAAAAATATTTGTCAGTTTTGTAGTTCTGAAATGGTTTTTATTAAAAAATTTAATTTGCAGTTACCTCATTAATAAGATTGAATGTCTTCTCATATGTTTATGACCATTTTTGTTTTCATTTCTCTAAAAAGCTCTTCTCTTTTGCCAATTTTTCTGTCATTCCTTATTGATTTGTGGTAGATACTTAAATGTTCTGGATAAGAATCCTTTGGGTATATGTGTGTCTATATGTAGAGATACACACAAAAAAATCTTTTCTTAATTTGTGACTTACCTTATAAATTTTTCTATTATGCTTTGTGATGAACAAAAATTCTTAATTTTAATGTGGTCCAAATTATTAATCTTTTTGTAATAGTTACTGCTTTTGATCTTTTGTCTAAGAAATTCTTCCCTGCTGTAATGTTATATAATAAAAAAAATCTGTTATAGGCCAGGCATGGTGGTTCAAGCCTGTAATCCTTGCACTCTGGGAGGCTGAGATCAGAGGATTCACTTGAGGGCAGGAGTTCAGACTAGCCTGAGCAAGAGTGAGACCCTGTCTCTACTAAAAATAGAAAAAATTAGCCGAGCATAGTAGCATGCCGTCATAGTCCCAGGTACTCGGGAGGCTGAGGCAGGAGGATTGCTTGAGCCCAGGAGTTTTAGGTTGCAGTGAGCTATGATGATGCTACTGCACTCTAGGTGGGGCAACAGAGTGAGACTCTGTCTCACAAAAAAATAATAATAATAATTCTATTTTAAATTGTCTTCTAAAACTTTTACAGTTCATTTCTCACATTTAGGACTGTACTCTAGCTGGCAATGATTCTGCATGTGGTGTGAAAGAGTGCTCTTTTTTGTTTGTCGTTCACTGTGCTCCTACCACTATGTCTTTATCTCAGTTTTAATAAGTGTTGGTTATTTGGCATTCATTGACTATCTCAGTTTCACTTTTTAAAATGTAGAAACTATGAGTTGTGGGGAGATTTTCTGCACGCTCGGTGATGGCCATAATGGGGAGAGGGGTGTCATTGATGTGGAAGTCCCATTCTCCTACCATCTCCTCAGACTTTTTCCACTTCTCTGTGGCCCCAGGAACTCTCATCCTCATACTTGAGCTCTGGGTTGTTGCTGGTCTAGATCTCAGCCCTGTATATTGATTTTGGTTTTCTTGTATCAAGGGGAGTGAAGCCAGTTTGCTTCTATGCTACCATTTTGGAACCACAGGTCCTCCAAAAGTAGTTACTTTTTTAGTTAGATAGTTGGTGGTGACTGGAAGTAAATTTGAAGAATTCTCTTGATTGATTTAGAAGTCTGGTTTGGCTTTACCCTGGTTGTGGATTCATCTTTTCCTAAAGTTTAAACAAATTAAGTGTTGTTTTGCCTACTTTGAGCTAAATACCAACTCATGTCTGTGTTTCAAGAAAGGAAACGTGTGCATATTTGCTTTTGCTACCTACTACTGTCATGTTTATTTATATGGCTAAAGGAACCTACTATTGCCTTGCCTAAAAAGAGTGTAATAGTTTACCATGGCTGAAGGAAAGCAACAGAGGTTTAAATGGAGTGCTTCATGGAAAACTTAAGAATTCTAAAGATAAATTCCAAGTACTAACACTTTTGTGACGTTAATTTTTCTGTGTTAATGATACTAATCACATAACTGAATCAGACAGGATTATTTGTTTTGTGGGTGATTTTAATAAGACTAATTTATGTGCTTTATAAAAAGATGAATCTAAACAGTAGGTGACTTTTGGTAGCCTTTTATAAAATATTCTGCCACAGGATTGATAATATTAAAATTTTTATTTATTAAAATAGAAAAAATATTTAAACCACAGGGAAAAAGTTATTATTGTTTCATAAGAAGGTAACAAAATCAGAGGGGAGAAAGTATTCTAGAAAATAGAATAGAACCTGTTTGGAGAGCTACAAATAAGATCATACTGTCTTTATAGTTCTGAACATAGAGGCTAACTTTAATTTTAAAATCTAAAGAATTTAGACATTTTATCTGAAGGAAATGTAAATATTTTTATGTTACTTCCTGAAAATTTCTTTTTTCTGGGTTCTTGAAATAATGAAAACACATTAGGAAAGTTCTAACTGCTAGCTTTTGTGACTACCCTGTGTATATGATCGTGCAGCAATTATTGCGCCACTTCTTTTTTCTCCACCATACATGGTAGCTTGAGTGGAATCTGTATGCTCAATGAAAGTCCTCAGTTTGGGCTACTATAGTAGTAAATGAGAAATCTTATGAGCTTGTCTATCTGTACCTTTTTAATCCCTTTAGGTATATATGTAGCAAAGGACTCCTGCTGTGGTTGCTTTAGACACACTGTAAGGGTATGTAGCAAAAGGCCACAGAAGCTCTTTGTTTCTTGGCTATAGTATCTAGATAAACAATGACCTGCTGCCTCAAAGGAGGCTGCTTATTCAGAAAGCCAAACTGTCTAAATGACCTACCTGGGGCTTCTGACTACAGTCCTTTTTTGCTTTTGTTTTCCTCATTTCTCTCCTTTGCTCATTTTATATTTATTAACTCCTTTTTTAATTTGAAATATCTTTTTCAATAGAGAATGTTTACACAAATTCTAAAGGGTAAAACAGTACTAAGTGAAATGAATACTACACATATCTATAAGCTACACCAGCCTCCTTTACAGAAGCAACCACTATTACCAGTTTCTGGTATGTATTTCCAGAGATGGTTTATGCATATGTGAATATATAAAAATAAACATACACACATATATCCTTTAAAAAGCACGCATCTACATATATGGTATTCTTTAAATATCGTTGTATATCTCACTGTTTCCCCTTGACATTTCAGATCATACCACATTAGTACCTATAAAGCTGCCACTTTTTTAAAAAGAAGCATTGCATTCCTTTGTGTAGATGTCTTTATCTAACAAGTTTCCTCATTTCTGATATTTTAAGTTTTCAGTTTTTTAATTATAAATTCTATTGTGATGGATATCACTATAAAGTAGTGATTTTATACACGTAAGAACTGCAGGTTAAAATGTATATGCATGCTATTGATTGTCTTTATTATTTCTGGTTTTTTATTTCAATGATTTTTTCACACATATATTTATTTCCTTCCCTCTGTTCTCTTTGACTTAAATTTGTGGGTTTTTTTTTTTTTACCTTTTAAATTAGAAGCTTAGATAACTGATTTTAAACCTTTCTTTCCCTAATGTAAACATTTAGAGCTATAGATTTTCCATCAAACACCGCTTTAGCTGCATCTTAATTTTTGATATGTTATATTTTTATTATCATTCATTTCAAAAATTTTATAATTTTCCTGTCATTCTTAAATTTTAAATTGTCCTATATGTTATTTAGAAGTATGGTATTTTAATTGCAAATACTTGGGGCTTTTCTGGATATCTCAAAATAATAAAAGCCATAGATCATAAACCCATAGCCAACATCATCCTCAATGAAGTAAAGTTGAAAGCATCTTCTCTAAGAACAGGAACAAGGCAAAGATGCCCACTTTCACCACTTATGTTCAACATAGTACTGGAAGTTGCCAGAGCTGTTACGCAAGAGAAAGAAAGAAAGTGCATCCAATTCAGAAAATAGGAGGTTAACATATCCCTATTTGCTGATGATATGCTGTTATATCTGGAATGCCTTAAAAACTCCCCCACAAAAACATTGATAAATAAATTCAGTAAAGTCTCAGTTTACAAAATTAATATACACAAATTAGCATTTCTATACACTAATAATAGCTAAGCTGAGAATCAAATCAAGGACTCAGTACCATTTACAATAGCTGCAAAGGAAATAAAATACTTAGGAATATACTTAACCAAGGAGGTAAAAGATCTCTACAAGGAGAATTACAGAACACTAGTAAAAGAAATCATTGATAATACAAACAAATGGGAAAATACCTCTTGCTCAAGGATTAGCAGAATCAACATTGTTAAAATGTCCATTCTGCTAAAAGTGATCTACAGATTCAGTGCAATTCTCATCAAAATACCAATGTCATTTTTCATAGAATTAGAACAAACAATCCTAAATTTCATTTGGAATCAAAAAAAGCTCAAATTGCCAAAGCAATCGTAAGCAAAAAACCAACCAAACAAAAAACCCATACAAATCAGGAGGCATTACATTAACTTCAGATTATACTAAAAGACTATAGTAATCAGAACAGCATGGCACTGGTGTAAAAGTAGACACATTGATCAATGGAACAGAATACAGAACTCAGAAATAAAACAATACATCTACAACCAACTGATTTTTGACAAAGCACATGAAAATATACACTGGGGAAACAATGCCTTATTCAATAAATGGTTTTTGGAAAATTGGAGAGCCACATGCAGATTTATGAAACTGGATCTCTGTCTCTCACCATACACAAAAATTAACTCAAGATGAATTAAAGACTTAATTGTAAGACCTTGCACCATAAAAATTCTAGAAGTAGGAAATACTCTTCTGGACATTGTCCTAGGCAAAGAAATAATGACTAAAACCCCAAATGCAAATACCACAAAAACAAATAAATGAGACTTAATTAAGCTAAAAAATTTCTGCACAGCAAAAGCAATAACCGAGTGAATAGACAACCTACAGAGTGAGAGAAAATATTTGTAAATTATACATCTGACCAACGATTAATATCCAGCATCTATGAGCGACTCAAACAAATCAGCAAAAATAAACAAATAGCCACATTGAAAAGTAGGCAACAAACATGAACAGACATTTTCAATAGAAGATATACCAACAAACATGGAAAATGGGTCAATATCACTAATCATAAGAGAAATGCAAATTAAAACCACAGTGAAACCCCACCTTACCCCTGTCAGAATGTCCATTATTAAAAAGTCACAAAACAGTAGTTGTTGGTGTAGATGTAGTGAAAAAAGAACACTTACACACTGTTGCTGGGAATGTAAATTGGTACAACCTCTATGGAAAACAGCATGGAGAGTCCTCAAAGAACATTGATCCAGCAATCCTACTTACTGGGTATCTACCCAAAGGACATGCAATGATTATATCAAAAAGACACCTGCACTCTTGTGTTTATCACAGCACAATTCACAACTGCAAAGATATGGAATCAACCTAACTGTCCATCAGCTGATGAGTGGATAAAGAAAATGTGGTACACACACACACACAGACACACACACACACACCATGGAATACTATTCAGCTATGGAAGGAATGAAATAATGTCTTTTGCAGCAGCTTGGATGGAACTGGAAGCTGTTATCCTAAGAGAAGTATTTCAGGAATGGAAAAACAAATATTGCATTTCCTCACTTACATGTGGGAGCTAAGCAATGGGTATACATGGTCATACAGAGTGGTACAATAAACTTTGATACTTAGAAAGGAGGAGGGTGGAAAGGTATCTAGGGATCAAAAATTACCTATAGGGTACAATGTATGCTATTCAGGTGACAGGTACATTGAAACCCCTGACTTCACCACTGTGCAGTCCATCCATCCATGTGTCAAAAAACTACTTGTACCCTCTAAATTTATTGAAATAACAAAGTAATTAAAAATTATGTTTTAAACTTATAAAATAGAATTTTACTTTTTAGGGTAGTGACCATCTATGATATGTTGTGTCCAACATACCTTTTCTCGAACTTTCACTCCCTATTCATATGTTTAACATACTTCTTGGTCCCAGATGCGTACTTCAGTGATAACTAGCTTCTGTTCAAGTTGGATGCAGTTCCGCACTCACCTGGTCAGAGTTGATTTGTCCAGGGATGGACACATGATTTAATTGGGCCAATGAGAACCTTCTCTGACAGTTTTGGATTTGGGACTGAAAGACTGTGGTTGAAGCTGTAAAAGGTACAATTCCCTGTTTTTCTTTATGTGGGCAAAAAACAGTCCATAGTGAGAGGATTAAACTAGCCTATGGAAACAGATGAGTTCTTCGAGGAAGTTCCAGTCCCAGCTGTGTCTTTGTCCATATTCTCATCTGTATAATTCTTCCTTGTATTCAGTAAGATACCCTAGTATCATTTTAGTACATTCCTCTTTTTGCTAAGCCAGTTCGGGAAGGTTTTGGTTACTTCTAACCACAAGAGTCCTAGGTAATATCATTATATTATAGGCAAGGTGAGTAGTCAGTGCATTTAAGTATAGAATTCATACCTTCATCCTAAACTGCCTGAACCTGAGAGTCTGCCCAAATATAGAAAGCTTTTATTTCACAAATTAAATTATGAAGGTATACAAGTTGATGAGTAGTTAAGAGTATGTAACATTTTTTATTAATTCCATTTTCTCCAAGCTTAGAATGTTTCAGATTTTTCTGTTGTTTGATATTCTTATTTCAGAATCCAAAGCCTATGCTTTTATAGGAGGTAATGAAATCAGAGATAATAATGCCAGTCTCCATTTTGTCATTTAGATTAAAGGAAGCCCTTGGAATAGAAGGAAGCTTTGTACAGTATACATTGTATCATGTGACTGAATGTTAGCCAAGTGCCTAGGAACAAAGCTTTTATCACTGGCATAGTGCCGCAACAAGAGCTTTTCTCTTCTCTTGCAACCAGCACTTTGTGTTTAATGTTTAAAAATATTTGGCAAACACAACAGAAGAAAGGTTGTAGATGATACCTTTAATTGGACTTTAAAAATTAATACAGCATAACAGCGTTCTGGATTTTGCCCTTTTGCCATTGACCAGATGAAGAAAACCCGGAGTACTTTTCTCAGCTCTATCTTATTCTTAAGGAAGGCAGTGGTATTAAGAAGAAGAAATTATTTGACCTAAATGGTACTGTAACTAGTTGCATTTTGGGGTTTTGTTTTTGTGTGTGCATAACCTATGTACAGTAATATGTAATGGTTTTTTATATGTGAGAGGGATTATTTAAATAAACATAATAGGTGATCACTAGACCTCATTTCTACCAATCTCAATTTCTTCAAACAAAGATGCTAGATGCAGGAAAACTTACTATTTGATTTTTATCTGCTCTCTTAAGACCTTGCCACATTCTAATGGACATGTAAATGATTTAGTAAAATAGACAATACAAATTGGTTTTAATAACCTGCAAAGTGAAATTTCAATTTTTCAGCTTTTCAGTTAACTAAAAGTCAAGACACATATTTCCTCTATCTTCAGAATTAGGTTGATACCACCACAAGGTAAATGAGGGTTGTGAGAAATACTGACTTTTCACTTCTCTCTGGGATTAATCTTCCAAGCTACCAGTTTGTCCTACAGCCCGCACCATTGAGAAAGTTCCTCCACCCTTTGGGTGCTTTTATGATTTCCACCAAGATAGTAGAGTCTAGGAAATGAACTAATCTTTTCTCAGTATATCTGTACTAGGATTCCTTTGGTGGCACTCTGTCCCTCTGTAACTAGTAGACTTTTTTTCCTTGTTACTTGGTGCTTGGTAGCCTGGTAGTGGGTTGCACAGTGGATACTCTTGTCCTGATTGCACTTCAGTCTTAGATAGGCTCTGTGTATCTGAGACTTGAAGATGGGGATTTCTCAGTGATCCTCCTCGCTAGCCCTAGATCTGTAACGATACAGAAATAGTCTGTTGTTGCCTTTCTCTCAGTGCCTTAAGACTTTTGTTCTGTAGGGAAAAGGATCTGGGTGTTCCCACAGCACTGACTACTCACCTCTTTCAGGCCTGTACCACAGAGGGAAGTTTTCTCCAGTCTTCCTCACTGCCCCTAATCTATCTTATGTGAAGGTCATGTGTGTAAATTCCCTGTGAATCTGCGGTTCCAGTGTTTTTATATTCTCACAATAGCCCACATTTGGCCTTTAGCAGCTTGTTAAAAACTTTAGTTGCATTCTTCCTACTCATTTCTTCTATGTTCGTTTAGTGTCCTGTCCCAGGTAAGTTAGTGCTCACATCCCATCTGTCCCGAGAGGCATTTACTTGTTTCGGTTTAGTTTGTTTTCCTGTGACTTAAGCTCTAGTAAGTACCAGGGAAGTTATGATTTGTGGATTGTTCAGTTTTTTCTTGTTATTTTGGGAGTGATAATTTTTTCTAGCTTTGGATATCTGAAGTGAAAGCTGTTTTTTTTTAAATGACTATTTCCTCATTTTCTCTCCTTTCTCACTTCTAATTGTATTCTACTCTCTACAGTCTGGTTCATCATATTCTCCTATCCTCTAGAAGATTAACAATGACCTCAATAACCTACTTGTTTGAAATGTAATGGACTTTTTCAAGTTTCATCTGTTCTACCTCTCTGGTACATGTGACACTGTTGATCACTCCCACCTACCTTAAAATTGACAACCCATTCTGCTGCTTTTCTTTCTTTCTCTTGCTTTCTTTTTAACTTTTATCTTACATTATGAAACAGAAAACAAAGACTATGTTGCTTATTTCATACTATTAATTTAATTGTTCCTAATACAAATAATTTTTCAAAACATGAAAGAAGAAAACATCACTCATAGTGTTGGCATTCAGAGATAATAATGAATCTTCTGTCTAAATGGCCAATGGTTTTTGCTAAGTATTTCACATAAACAATGTGTTCTTCCATTATTAAAAAAATATTCATTTCATGCTTTCATAACTGGCTTTTTATAGTGTCTTAGATGTCATTATTTATCTGAAATATACCACCCTTAAAAATAAAAACACTCATCATATAAATGCAGCATGATGTATTGTCTATTGATAAACATTAGTGCATATCTCTGATTTTATTAGATTTCTAAAAGTGACAGATGGTATTATATATTGTTAAAATATGTTTTTCTGGTTTTTAAAAATATGTAATGGATACAAGATTTTTTGGTAGCAGCTTCATCGAGATATAATTCACATATCATATAATTCACCCATTTAAAGTATAAAATTGATATTTAGTATATTCACAGAGTTGTGCAACCATTGCTACAATCAGTTTTAGAACATTTTTATTACCCCAAAAAGGAAGCACTCTACCTATCATTCACTCCTCATGTCTGCCAGGCACCCCCTACCACCCTTATCTATAAGCAAGGACTAAGGTACTTCCTATTTCTGTAGATCTGCCTAGTCTGGATACTTCATGTAAATGGAATCATACAATATATGGTTAATTTGTTTGTTTAAATCTGCAGATTAATTTGAGGAAAATTGTCATCTTTACTAAGTTGATTTTTCCAATTCATGAATGTGGTATGTCTCTATTTATTGAGGTCTTCTTTGATGTCTTTCATCACTACTTGGTAGTTTTCAGCATATATATCTAGTACCTCCTTTGTTACATTTATACCTGTGTATTTTTTAAAGAACTGTTTAAGTGGTATTATGTTTTTAACTTCAGCTTCCAGTTGTACATTGTTAGTACTTAGAAATAAAATGGATTTTATTTTGTATTGACTTTGTATCACGTGACCTTGTTTGCTCACTTATTAGTTCTAGTGTTTTGTTGTTTGTCCTTTGTTTTTATAGGTTCCTTAGCATTTTCTGCATAGACAATCATGTTCTCTATAAATACAGACAGTTTTATTTCTTCCACTCCAATCTTTATGCTTTGTCTTTCTTTTTCTTGCTTTATTCATCTGACTAAGACTTACCTAGGAGTGAGTAGAGTGTTCATGAAGAAACTGAAATAAAAGACATTTAGATTGGAAAGGAAATCCCTGAATGATTTTTTGTAGATACAGACAAGCTTATCCTAAAACTTACAGAAAGGCAAAGAGACAAGAATATCTAAAACTATTTTTTTACATCTTTATTTAGTTCCCATTTTTGTGGGAAAGAAAATTAGTCTTTCATGATTAGATATTCTTAGCTGTAGGTTTTCTCTGAATTTCCTTTATCAAGTTTGGTAAGTTTCCTTCCATTCCTACTTTATTGAGTTTTTATCATGGAAGTGTGTTGTGTTTTGTTAAATACTTTTCTGCATCAATTAGTATGATCATTTGATTTTTTTCTTTAAACTGTTCATATGATAAATTATATTAATGTTCCAAATATCAAACCAGGCTTGCATTCCTATGATAAACCCCACTTGGTGATACTGTATTATTATTTTTATATATTACTGGTATGATTTGCTAATATTTCATTGAGGACTTTTAAAATGTGGTCTGTATTTTTCTTTTATTCTAATATCCTTGATTGAGTTTTGCACCTCTACTGTGTGGGATCTGCCAGCTCATATTGCCAAAGTTACAGAGCTGTTACCTAGCGACCTAGACCTAGTATAGAGCCCTTTATGTTCTGCACCGCACTCAAAAGAGGCAACCTTCCACATCAACTGATAGTGGGTCAGAGCAGTATTCCAAAATATGCATCTAATCTGAAGAGATCTACCAAGTTGTGTGCTTTTTTATTAGTGTTGGCGGTAGAAAGTACAATACACTTTCTTTTAATTGGGAGAAGGTGTCTGTCCTATACTACTGAACCCCTGAAACCTTTATCATTGTGGCAAGACTATCTTCGTAGGTTTTATCTCCTACCCCTTGGAGAACATTTTGATTACAAAGCTATCCAGTGTATTTGGTACTCTGACGAATCAGGATTGAATGTAATGCAGTCAACATAGTCAACCAATATGATATTATATGAAATGCCCAGACAGTTCAGGTCCCTTCCAACTATATTATCACAGAGAACAGAATTAACATAGTCTTGGGGGTAAGACTGTGACAGGATGGCTTTAGCTGCTGCCTGATCCTCACTGTGCCTGTTGTCTGGTGCAGTTGCTCTGCATAGACTGCAGGCAGGTCCCTGGTCCTACCAAGCAGAGGTCTGTGGGGGTGGTGGGAGCGTTCTTGCAGTTCAGTTTACTGTACCAGCAGAGTGGGTGCTGCATCCCAGTGCTCTATTCTGCTATTGCTCCCCACGCATTCTCTGATCTTGTTATGAGTGTCCCACATTGCTTCCCTATGGTTTAACAATGCTGCTTCAGAGAAGAGCAATCTGCATGTAGGCAGCTGCCTGCACCTTTCACTTCTTTCCTTGGGAGCAGCGTGCTTGCAGGCTGCTTCTAGTCTGCCATTTTCCCAAGCAGAGATGAGTGTCACACTTTTAAGACGCAGTGAACTGTGGATGATTTTGTTTTTGAGTTAGATGACAAAGTATTGTATTTATTATGCAATAACACTATAGACATGCTAAAATAATACAATATATGTCAACTTTTCCAGACTAGGCACTCATTACAGTCTGCTTATTTAACTCATAGGAAAGCAATGGTCAGAAAAGGTAGAAAATTTTAAAGAGAATATCTCATTAAGTAGAATTTCTTCACAAAATAAAAAACTAAAGTGAGGTTGCACCAAAGGAAGTTTCTAAGTGGCCCTTTGGTTAGCCAAGGAAGGAAAGTCGTTTACTGATAGTTAGTTAATTAAATTGTATTTGGTTGCCTTAGGTGAAGTTATGTTTCCTGAGAAAATTAACATTTTAAAGATTATTAGTCTTTCCCTAGGAAAAGTTGAGGACAGTGGGGACGACATCAATAGTAAATTATAAAACAAGGCTAAAAAGAAAAAGGCAAATGATTTCCTTGGCTCTCAAATTGTCTCAATTTTTAGTTTATTTTTGTATTATTCATTATATTAGTTATTGGTAGGTACTTTGTGGAAAATATTTGAATCTGTCATGTGTCATTGAACCAGAAGTGTTAACAGTGAACTTCATGGCTGTCATGGACTTAAACATCATTAGTTCTGTGAATTTTTGTCAAAAGGAGAAGTTGAATATCCTTTCTATACCACACAACAGTTCAATGATATTGCAATTGGAAAGTTCTATTATGAATGTTTGAACTCAGGGCCAAGATTGAAACTTTCTAAATGAGAAGGATGTCCCTCAACGAATGTGGCAGACAAAGAATGATTGTGGAAATTACCTTTTACTGTAGGTATAATAATATTTTTTAATGAATTCAGTAGCAAACCACACTTACATGTGCTGCAGTAGAGTCATTTCAATAACTGACATTGTTTAAATTACAATAGTGTCGACTAGTTTTGCACATGTCCTGTAAAGTCAAAAGCCAAAAGAAAAACTGGGATCTCCATTCTCACATGAATTTGGGGTGAATGTATTTTCCAAGCTCAAACTACAGTTCCAACAATAGTTCTTGGACCTTGATTCAAGTGCAGAGGAAATCTCTATGTTTTAAAATCCATTTAACTTTGTAATTGAGGAGCTTCCACCTAACTGTCAATTGGAAGTGATTAATGTACAATGTAATCAAATGCTAAACTGCAATTATTAAGAAAAGAATCCAATATGATTGTATAAGTACTTTCCAATTGATGAATACGTTCAATTAATATCATACACTCATGAGTGATATCAGTATTTGGTATTACCTATCATATATGTGAAAGTCATTTTCAGAAATTAAATATATAAAGTCTCTTTACAGATCAACTTTAACAAGTGAACGTTAAAATCAATTTTTAACAGGTGAACTTTGTACCCCCATTTAAACAAAATGTTACCTTCACAAAATAATTCGATTAGTTGACCTGTATTTTCAAAAATTATGCTAAATTATTGTTAATATGTTTTGAATTTCATCAATTAAAAAGCATAGGAAATTTGCATTTGTTTTGTTTGAAAGTGCCTTTAGAATATTCTCCATTTTGCTTATTGACTCACTAAGTTTAAAATATTTACTCTCTGGCCCTTTACAGATAAAGCTTTGACAACCCCTGGTACATATTGGTTTTTTTGACCCACATCAATGTGAAATTCCTCTGAATCTGCTTCATGGTAGGTAGATATTGAAAAGAGTGCAATCTCCAGATCAATAGATACACATAATGTACCAGAGGCCATGTTAATTTGCTGTAGTAAAAATACCATATCTGGCACAACAGCTACATTCAGGGTTACTGCTTGGCTTAAATTACAGTAATCCATTGTTTCCTGCCATGATTAACCCAGTTTTTGTATGAATCTGACTGGTGAATTAATTGGGATATGATGGGGACCACCTGCTTGTATTGCGGTGCTCCAGAGAAAGAGAACTAAGGAGATGTGCATATATAGAGAAAGAGATTTATTTTAAGAAATGGCTCCCGTGATTGTGGAGGCCTAACCAGTCCAAAATCTGATAGGGGAGGCTGACAGGCTGGAGACACAGAAAGGAGTTGCAGTTTTAGTCTCAAAAGCAGTCTGCTGTAGAACCAAGAAGAGTTGATGCTGCAGATGAGGTCTGAAGGCAATTTGTTGGAAAATTCCCTCTTGCTCCAGGGAAATTAGCGTTTTGTTCTTTTCAGACCGTCTATTGACTAGATGAGGCATACCCACATTATAGAAGGTGATCTACATTACTTAAAGTGTACAGATTTCAATGTAAATCTCATCTAAAAACACTATCCCAGAAATATCCAGAATAGCGTTTGACCAAATATGTGGGCACCATGGCCCAGACAAGTTGACACATAAAATTAACCACTATACATTTTATATCTTTTAAGTTTTTGAGGGTGGCTCTGTCTTTGCATCTCTCCTAGGAATATAATACTATTTTTTATTTACTATCTTGGCAATGAGTGAGGCATTTTTAGGAACTTTACTACTTACAGTTGCTTTGACTCTACAGGTTTGGGGACCAAGGTAAGGGTCCTGCCAACTGTTAATATGCCCATTCTAAGTTTTTACTTAGGAACAGGGGAAATGACATCTGGGTGAGTCTCCAAACACAGTGAACTTAGTGTGACACAGGCTTGGGCTAGCACTCCTTTTATTATCTGATCTCCCTATGTCTCTATTAAGATATTTTATTATGAAATTTTATTATTTATTTTACTATAAAAAATTTAGAAATAACAGATCTCAGAATTTCACACATTGTTTTGATTTGAGGATTAATCATCCTGAGCTCATCATTTCCTCTCTTCTTTGTATTTCTAGTGCTTAGTAACAGCCATCTAATTCTGTAATACTTAAACTTAATTTTCCTCATTGCTCTCAAATCTGGAAATACAGCACAAGCCAATGAATTATTTTCTACATGTATTCCATCTTGGCTTACCCAGGTAAAAGTCTTAGCAGTTGCACTGCTACAGCATGCCAAAATTAGCTCACCACTAATTTTGGGGTCTTCCTTGACAGCCAGCTAGTTAATGAGGGATCTAGAATCTTACACGTAGAGTCTGCTTTCTAGGACCACTTTAATCACTGATTCTCTGGGTCTATGGGTCTCCTTGAATAGGGCTCAAGAAAGAGATTCGTGTGCAGTGATTTACTGAGGGAGTATTCTCCAAAGAAAGTGAGGAAAGCAGGAAAAGGCAAGGACTTAAGCGGGGCAAAGATAAAGTTTCAAAAGTCTAGCCCCGGCTTGATCCCACAGGGAGTTCTGGAGAGCGAATGGTACCATAGTATTGTCCTTCTTGAGATATGATAACTTGTCTTTTGTAACCTCATATTTGTCACTCAACTGTGGGGGCCTCCCCAAGGTGGGTTGACTTTTATATCCCAGGTATTACTGGGTGAAGTGACTCATTGACAGGTAAAATTGGTAACCATCTATTTTAATTAGGTTCCTAATATTATATCATAGGATTGTACTATATTGTATTTAGCTAGATCCCTAATTAATAGACATTTTGATTCTTTCCAATTTTTTTCTATTATAAACCACATGGAGATGAAAATCTTTCTCTAAAGATAATTGGTAAAATATGAAAAAGCCCTAGACTTACCAGCTCTTGACTGTGTGTTATCCACACTATTTAAGGATGAAATTTGAGTTAAGTGTTGGATTAGAAAATGAAAATATATTAAAGTTGTTTTATGGATATGGAGCGGAGAAATGGAAATTAAAATGGAACAACAAACTATGCTAAGAAAAATTTGATATCCAAAAAAAGTTTAAATTTTGAGAGAATAAATATAGGTCTTATATTTAGCTACTCACATGAATTTTCTAATTCCTTAACAAATATCATGGAATATAAGAATTGGCTGAAAAAGCAGGTTGCTCTATTGATTTAAAATATGTGAAACCAGACCTATATGCCTTAATTAGGCCACAATAAATAATTTAAAAGTATGTATACACCCATAAATTAATTAGTACAAGAAACTGTTCAAAAGTATGTAAGTTAAAGGGATAGATTATAAAGAAGAAATGATAGTAGGATATAAAGCTGACAATAGGGATGTAGGTAAAGAAACAATGAAAGAAAGGCATATATACTTTCTTCCAAGATTATTAAAAACATATGGCAAGATATTCATGTAGGAAAAGAGAAATGTTTGTAAAAAAGAATAAATTAATATGAGGTGGAAATTAGTAACTAAAATGTCTGATACAGTCAGCTTTTGGAAAAATACATCTTAGCTATAGGAATACAATTATAAATGTATAAACAAAACAAAGCAAATTATTTTCATAACATTCATAGCAGCAGTTGCCCCTAAGGGAAAGAAGAGGTGTGCAGTTAGAAAGATGTATACATTAGCTGCTGAGGTACTGGTGATGTTTGTTTTTCTTAAACCTAGGTGGTAGATACATACATGTTGTTTATAATTTTATGTTTCAAAATACACTTTTTGAGGAGTAATATATTTCCTTAAAAAATTAAAAATAAGTTTTAATACAGCAGAAGAATTTTAAATAACCAATAAATTAAAAATAAAATAGAAGTTATAAATGTAAAAGAGAAACAAAATAGCTCTCTCTTGTTCAGTTCATTTGAACCATTTTGATCTTGGTTCAACTTACCAATTCTAAAATACTTCAAATAGGAGCATTCTAAATTCATCTTTACTCATTTGGTATAATAGAATCTTGTCTCAATAAATTGGAACCTAAAATTTATTATCATTGTTACTATTATTTTTTGAGACAGGGTTTCACTCTATTGCCTGGGCTAGAGTGCAGTGGCGTCATCATAGTTCACTGCAACCTGAAACTCCGGGGCTCAAGCAGTCCATCTGCCTTAGCCTCCCAAGGACTACAGGCATGCACCACCATGCCCAGCTAATTTTTCTATTTTTTTGTAAAGACCAGCTCTCGCTATGTTGTTCAGTTTGTCTTGAACTCCTGTACTCAATCGATCCTCCCGCCTCGGCCTCAGAAAGTGCTAGGATTACAGGCGTAAGCCACTGTACCTGGCCAGAATCTAAAATTTAAACATCTCACTGCACAACAGAATTTAGGATAAGGGATCTTTGACAATTTTACATCATGAGTGTGAGAACAGCATCATAGTGAGGCTTCTGTGGTGTTAGAACACATTTGTGAACAAATGCAGAAGGGTAGAAAATTATCGATAAAAGCTTTGTTATGCACAGGAGCAATCATAAAGGTAATTAATTAGTGCTAATATTCAAAAAGGAAAACAGTGACCCCTGAACATGATTCTGTTGTTAGTACACCATCAACCACTCTTAAAATCATGAAATAAATATTAAGTGTCAAAAAAGTGGTACATTCTTAAGAATAGAGCAAGACTATAAAACATTAAGCAGCATTAGAGTTTAAAAAAATAAACAAATCACTGTAGAGAAACTTCATTAATGATTTATAAGAGAGGATACACATCTTGTTAATTAAATTTACAGATAATGCTAAATTGGATGGTGTTGACAAAACCAGTGAGGGCAGATAAAAGGGACCTAAAGTGGTTAGAAATACGGGCAGGAAATGAAATGTGATTCAACCTGGAAAAATGTAGCTAATACATCTGGGGAAAAATAATCAGAAACACAGCCATTCAATTGGCAGGATATACAGTACTTGGAAAGCAGTAATACCAAGAGACTCTGAGATGATAGTGGTAGCAAATTATATATGATCTTGTAATGCAATGTAGCAGTAAAATCAGTCAATGAGATTTTAGTCTGTATATGGAAAAGCTTCATATCACGTAGCTGGAAGATAAAAGTTATTTAAATGGTACTGCGGAGATCACGAAGAGAATACCAGTTTGGGACATGTACATGCCTCGAATAAACAAATTTAGTAGTGTTCAATCTGGAAAATAAATGTATAAATGGGCTTCTAAAAAGAAAGATTAAAAAATGTATATTGTTTGCTCACCTCTGAGTATAGTTATGATAACATTTTACAAATATTTGAAACATGTAAATATCATAGAAGTCAAGACATTTTTAAAGGTAGGATAAGAGAGTTTATAGTTAAGTAATGGGATGAAATTAAGTAACGGAAATTTAAGACTGAATCTGGGAAATGTTTTCTGACAGTGAAATCTATTAGTCTCTGGAATGGAATCCCTAGAGAGGTTGGGGAAAGTTCCATTGCTCTAGTCATTGGACTAGATCAAGGCTTGGCCAACACATTATTAAAAAAAAAAAAGTAAAAACTAATTTGACTATTGTGCATAGGCGAGGATGCACAAATGACATTGTCAGGTCTTATCCAACTATTTTGTATGGTCTCAGACTTCTCTGACATGTTATGTCCTATTATTAAGGAACTGCCTATTATTTTTTTAATGAATGCTTTTTAAAAGACAAAATTCATATTTTCCAGCTCATGGAATTCAATTTCCCGGATTATTATTATTTTTCTTCCAAGTCATAGGAATGCTACGAAAGAAAAAAACCCCTTCTTTTCCCTGTTGATGAGATATGGTCTTAAATATTCTAAGCCTTTTGGATCAAATCAGATGAGGTAGCTGAACTTTTAGGTCTCACTTACACCAGTGCATTGAAAACATATTTTTACTGCAGTTTTGCAACCACAACTATGCAATATATAAAAATTCATTTACTTCCTTTTCTGGGTTAATCCACAGAGAGATTTTTACCAGATGGTGTCCTGGTGGTACTATTTACTTTTAGCAAAGCAATATAACTGAGTTTGAAAAATACACAGCAAAGTATGCACTGCATCCCAACATTAAAACATTCTGTCAATTGTACTTTTAAATTATCTAGGCTAAAATTTATCTGTAACTTTGTTCTGTGTCCTAACTGAGCAAAATGAATGCGGAAGCAGAACACTTTTAAATGGCAATCACATTTTAACCCAAAATGTAATTCTTCTAAGCAAAAGCAAAAACAACAAACAAATTCACATTAAAACATGTACCAGACTGTAAGCAAAAAGTAATTGTTTCCCTTTTTAAAATTTTACTAGATTTAGGGGGTATAAGTTGAATTCTGTTATATGTAAGAGGCAAATTATATATATATATATATATATGTATATATATATATATATATATATATGTATGTATATACACACACACTTATGTATAAATTTTAAATATATTTAAGATATAAATAGATACAAACTATATTTCATATTATTGGTCCCTGTTATTATCTCCATAGAAAGAAAGAAAGAAAGAAAATAGAGGTTCCTGTCTTAAAAGGGCTAAACAGCCTAGCTGGAAATAAATGTGTAAGAAACAAATATAGGTGGTACAGATGCATCTCTGTTATTTAATAAAAGCATTTAGGTAAAATTGTGCAGTTTGGGTAGAAGGTGTCAAATAGATTTGTTTCAGTGGAAAGAGGGTCTGTTGAGGTCTAATAAGAAATGATCTGGTGAAATGAGACTACAGAATTGTGATAGAATGTATTAGCCAGGGTTCTCCAGAAAAACAGAACCAATAGCAGGTATCTATTATGGACATGGCCAAGTCCAAAATCTGTACAGCCAGTTTCCCAGTCCAAATCCAAAGGTTGGAAGCTGCCATAGAACCAGTAGGAGCCGATGTCATACTTACGGGCCACCAGGCAGGAGAATTCTTTCTTACCCTGAGGAAGGTCAGCCTTTTGTTCTGTTCAGGCCTTCAAATGATTGGTTGAGGCCTACTGACATTATCTACTCTATCCAGTGTACCAATTTGAATGTTAACCTCATCCAAAAACACTCTCACAGAAACAAAATAATGTTTGACCAAATATCTGGGCACCCTCTCGCCCAGCCAAGTTGACACAAAATAAACCATCACACAGAGACTGAGAGGAATTTGAATTACAGAGAACAATTATAAGTTTTTCAGTTGGGAAATAACATAATAGAAATAGCACTTGAATACTATTCTAATAGCAGTAAATAGAAAAAGCAGTAGAGGCAGACTTGACTTCAGAAAAGTTGATTACTGTGGAAAGGGCTACTAGAAAAGAAGAGATTCCAAAATTCATTTCTAAGGGAGGAAAGATCCTGCCTTGGTTATGAGCTAGGAGTTTAAAGAGAGGCTACTAATTTTAGTTTAAAGAGATATCATTCTGGGGATTTAAAGTTGTTAAGTTGAAATGGAGAAGTTGGGAAGATTATTTTGCTTTGTTGAGTTTCCAAAAAAGATTTCTTTTCTCCACCCTTGAAAAAACAATTTTGAAAACCACAGTTTTATTCTACTTTACCCTTAAATACATTAAAAATGTTTTTGAAGGAAATAAATTATCAGTTCTGTTTTTGGCATAATTATAATGTAATATAGTATAATTTATCACATATAATATAATAACAATAGAATATAATTTTTCGATGTTAATAATCCATGCAAGTAGAAGAGTGTATGGTTATGTAAGTACAAGTGAATTGGGAACTGCCCTTTTTTTTTTTTTTATCGACTTGAATAAGTGGTATTAAGCCAGAAAGCAGCTCTTCCAATATCACAGAACTAGGGCACCTGCTTTTTGATTTCAGGATGTTTACATATTTTTTGTTCTTGTTATAAACAAAAGTACAAAAATCACTAATCCTACTAGTTAAGGCAAAAACCCACCACATAAATTAGAGGTAGATCTTGACTTTAGAACAATTCTCTTTTAAACAACATACTTTAAATCTAATTACAGAAATCTAAGTAGAATTCAAACTTACATAAATTGAATTCAAACATTTGTATATTTACTAACATAAGATAATTCTGAGCTGTTATTACATGGTAGCCTGCCAGCTAGCAAAGAATTCAAGTTGCAAAGTTTTTACTTCTTTGTGTTCAATTATTTGTATTGCTTCTTGCTGTAACTTCCAACATGTTCTTCCCCAAACCCTGTAGAGGTAGGTTCCTTAGATGCCAATATTGAAGGAAGGGCAGGGGTCTGACAGGGAGGGATCTGAATCCACTCTGCTTCAAGCAAGGCAGCTCCAGATTATTTTTGCTTTATTGGTTTCCAAAAACATATTTCTTTTGTCCACTCCTGAAAAAAACAATTTTGAAAACCATAGTTTTATTTCACTGTACTTTTAAATATATTAGGTATATTTATACCAAAGATTATGTCTGAAAGTAAAGTCGTATTCTAGGTATTTCATAATCTATATTTAACTCATAGGAATAGGACCTTTTATAAACATAAAACTATGATCCCCCTTTTAAAAACAGCATTACTGAGATATAATTCACATACCATACAATTCACCAATTTAAAATGTACAATTTAGCCTCCTCCAATCCCAGTGACTCAGGAGGCTGAGACGGAAGGATCGCTTAAGGCCAGGAATTCTAGACCAGCCTGGGCAACATAGCGAGACCTCACCTCTAAAAAGATGAAAAAGATTTAAAAAATTAGCCAAGTGGGTGTAGTGGCATGCACCTGTAGCTCAGCTACTCAGGAGGCTGAGACAGGAGGATTGCTTGAGCCCAGGAATTTGTGGCTGCAGTGAGCTATCACTGCACTCCAGCCTGGGTAACAGAGTGAGACCCTGTCTCTTACAAAATGTACAATTCAGTGGTTTCTATTATTTTTACATAGTTTTGTAAAACCATCACCACAACCAATTTTAGAATATTTTTATGACCCCAGAAAAAAATTCCATACCCAGTAATATCACTCCCCATTTCCTTTCAACCCTCCTAACCCTAGGCAACCTCTAATTTCTGTCTTTCTGAATTTGTATATTCTGGAAATTTCATATAAGTGGAATTATATAGTTATGTGTTCTTTCATGACTGGCTTTTTTCACTTGGCATAATGTTTTTGAGGTTCATCCATGTTGTAGCATGAATCAGTGTTTCATTCCTTTTTATTGCTGAGTAATATTTCATTGTGTGGCTCTACCACATTTCATTTTTGTGATTCCATCCATATTGCACATTCAACTTGTATTCAAATTTTTAGAAAAACATTACGTATAAGTTTAGAAGACTATAAGTCATGTAAAATTTTCATTTAATTCTGTTATAATTACTATATATGATGTGCTAGCATCGTAAGATAGATCAAAAGAAGAAAAAATGATATCTAAGGGTACTGTTTTATGATTTTCTCAAGCCCCTTGTCATGTTTTCTAATATTCTCACTACAGTAGTCTGTGGATAGGCATTATTGTTGTTAATCCTAAAAAATTAGGACTTGATGCAAGTTATTTAACTTTTCTTAGACTCAGTTTACTTATTTGAGAAACAGAATGATAACAGGAAAGTGTAAGTGAAATAATGTGTATGAAGTGTTTAAACAGGGCCTGGAACATAGTTATTAAATATTTCTCAATAAATATTCCACAGATCAGAAAACTAATTTATCATCTTCCAAGACCACTCTGTTTAACATGTAGCCACTGGTCACATTTTAAATGCTCCACAGCCGCTTATTGTTAGAGGCTATTGTATTGGACAGCACAGATGGAGGACATTTTCATCGTTGTAGGAAGTTCTGTTTCCTAGTGCTTTGTGCTGTACATGACTACCACACACAAAAGAAAATTTTAAGGGAATGATTTAGACACTATCGTAGAT
The DNA here is from genome assembly GCF_020740605.2 of Lemur catta. Classification (NCBI taxonomy): domain Eukaryota; kingdom Metazoa; phylum Chordata; class Mammalia; order Primates; family Lemuridae; genus Lemur; species Lemur catta. The sequence continues at coordinate 20,289,642 of NC_059147.1, read as the reverse complement.
GTTCAGAGTGAGTTCGTGTCTCTTCCTTCTGTAATGATCGGAGAGAAGAGGGGGATGGGTAAAATCATACCTAACAGGTATGATGCACATTATCTGGTGATGGGTACACTTATAACTTTGCCCCAAACTGTACAAAAGCATTCATGTAGCCAAAACATTTGTACCTCCATAACGTTCTGAAATTTGTAAAAAATTCTATGTATAATTCATAGGTAGGGAAGTGTTACCATTACAACACAGAAATCATGGTGATTCCAATGTGTGGTCCCCCCAAACAGACCCTAAGACAAGGATTTGAGTGCAAGTCATTTATTTGGGAGGTGATCCTAACAAACACTAGTAGAGGAATGGGGAAACCAGAAAAGAACAGGTAAATAGTAATCAATAAAAGATACAATATTAAATTAGGGACTTCTGTGTATAAGCTCTGGGAAACAGTGGAAAACACATGCTAAAACTTACTCTATTCAAGGGAAGGGAGAGTTTCACACTGACTTTCATTGGTCATTGGTTGAGAACTCAAGAGCTTTTACTGTTTTTGTTTTGTTTCACAAAGAATTTCTATATATTATAAGCTCTTCACCAGATACCAAATTGTTAACATTTGCTGTATTTGCTTTTTATCATCCCCCGTCTCTCTGTGTCTCCCCCCGCCATATATATATATGATGTCATGTATTTAATTATGTATAAAAAGTATGGTTTTCTGAACCATTTGAGAGTAAGTTGCAGATAGAATGCCTCTGTACCCCCAAATGTCTGTTTGTATTTCCTAAGAATATTCTGATACTTAAGTGCAGGGGAAATCAACATAATACAGTACAAATCAGATTTATATTATACCCAGGTTCCCTTCTGTTTATTTGCTTTTATAGCAAACAAAATAAATACATTTTCTCTGGTTCACGGTCCAATCCACAATCACATTTTGCATTTATTGTCACATCTCTTAGTTTCCTTTAAGCTGGAATCATCTCTGTTTTTGTCTTTCATGACTTTGACATTTTTTAAGCAATGCAGGCTAGATATTTTTAAAGATACCACTGAATTCGGGTTTGTCTGATGTTTCCTCATGATTGGATTTAGGTTATGAATTTGTGGTGAGAATACTACAGAAGTGATGTTGTGTCTTTCTCAGGGTGTCATATTAGTAGGCATATGATGTCTTTTTGTTGATGTTAAATGATCGTTTAGTTTAGGTGCCATCTGATAGGTTTTAACATTGTGAAGTTACTTTTTTTCTCCTTGTAATTAATAAGAATTTTGTGGGGAGATAAATTTGAGATGGTAGAGGTATCCTGTTCCTCATCAAGCTTTCACCCATGAATTGTAATATGTACTGACGATTCTTGCCTAAATATGTTTTTACTCTGATAATTGCCAGATGGTGGTTTTCCTACTCTAATATTTCTTCTACATTAATTAGTTGTCCTTTTATAAGGAAAAGATTTTTGTTCTCTCCTCTTTCAAAGGAAAAATATCATTATGGACTCAAGGATTTCACATTATTTCAGTGCTTATATTCTCTCAAATTCAGCCAGTAGGAACCTCTTCAAGCTGACTTCTGTATTTCTCCAAATGTCTCCATCATTTTTTGATCACTTTTCTGCTTTCTGGTCTAAGATGTTCAAGGCTCCTCTTGTATATTACTTGCCTCAGTATTTCAATAAGCCATTTCTCCAAAGAATCCTGGTTTGTTTTAATACTTGTAATTGTGGTCTGTATGCTAGATATGCTTATCGTTACCAGTTTTCAGTTCTTGGCCTAGTGTTTACTTTTAAATCATGTAAATGTATTGTCTTTTAAAAAGTTACAATTTGAAAAATTTAGACCTGAAATTACAAATAGATTGTAACGCCAAGGGAAAATACCATTTAGGAAGAAAATGTAATACAGTGTTTGAGGATGCAGGCTTTGGAGTTGAATAGTTTGCGGTTCAAATTTACCATCACTGATTAATAATTTTATAATTCCTTTTTATTTACCTGCCAATTTGGGATGAATGTATATACCTCATTGTGTTGTTTTGAGGATTTAATGAGCTTTAACCCTAGTGACTTATAATGTACATTTAAATGTAGCTATTGCTTTATGAATAACTATGTTTATACTTAGTACAATATTGAACATTATATTCAGGAAGTACTTGTTGAGTTGAATTATAACTCTCTTAACTATGAGATACATTTCTAGATTCATTAGTAGTGGAATGTTTCTGAGTATTCCATAAAACCATGAAAAAAATATGGAGTCAAATAACTCATAGACATGGGGACACAAAACAAATTGGAATTGCTCTTCAGCTCCAAGTTGTTCTGAGTTGATAGAAACTTGAGTTCGCAACACCTAGATCAGTGTTGTTAGATAAAGACAGAAATAATTTATGAAAACCATTTAGTCTAGGTTAAACTTATATCTGCCCTATTACTAAATTTCTGCAGGTCTACTATTACAATATTTTATACTTTGACACTTTAGCAATAGAGGATGAAAGTGAGAAGCAGGGAGAATAGCAGAATATTGAATTTGACGTAATAATGGAAATCATGTAGTTTAGCATAGGGAGGAATAAAAAGGAGAATATTATTGTAAATTAGATTTTCAGCTGGTTCATATTTGTCATACAATATAGAAGTGTTCATTTAAGCTCTTATCAAGTTCAGGAAGATGGCAAGTTGACTGCTTTTGCAGCTGTATCTGTTGTAGTTTCTTATTTCCCCAAAATTATGAACCATTTTAAATTCAAAATATAGAAGTGGCCACTGATGGAACTACTATTACTATCAGTAGTATTCACTCCTACCCTGCCAAATCAGCAATATGTTGAATGTTTTGGACAGAAAAAAATGAGGCAAGCCAGTGGAACGGTGATGGTGGTTAATCACTAAAGAACTGGGCTGGAGAAGGACCATTTCCTTCAACATAACTCTACAGAGTTTCATAACCTTTGCCCAAGTTTATTTGAACCAGCAAAAAGAAGTAACCCTAATTTATAAAATGATTACCAACATGAATCAAATGTTTTTCCTGCTTCTCTTTAGATGGATTACCTTGAAGGAATGTATGTTCTTAAGGTGGCTGGGGAGAGAGAGAGAGAGTGCGTGCACGCGCGCGCATGTGTGTGTGTGTGTGTGTGTGTGTGTGTAAATACTGTAGGAATACAGTAAACAGAAATAAAAATTGTGATGGATAGCTGAAAGGTTGCCTTCTACAGACATGTAGGCAAAACTACAAAAGGGAAAATGAGGAACTGAGGTAGCTATCATATGAGATCTGTGTATTAATTATGTAATGGGATTTCATATATATTCTGATTTTTTTTTAATTAAAAAGGAAATAAGCTAGGGTTTTTTTTATTCCACAGTACCTTGTATTTGGCCTTCTTTTCTGAGTAGCATATTGAGGATTAATGAGTTTTTGTTTGTATAGTACCTTTAGGTTCCCAGTTAAAATATATTATGAAATACTTATGTTATTGTAAAAAAGTATTGTATTGTGGCACAAAATTGTGGCAATATATGCAGCTGTCTTCAAAAGACAATGCAGAGTGGTGTGGCTTTGTCACTGCTCTAGACTTTTTAGTGATTGCTAATGAATATTTCAACCTGGGCATATAAAAATCATAAACTAAATTGCATTAATTCTCCATTCAAAAAGATTTGGGGTTTTTTTGTTTTGTTTTTTTTTATTTCAGCTCATCATGGGGGTACATAAGTTCAGGTCATATACATTGTCCATGTCCCGCCCATCCCCCCTACATTCAAAAAGATTTGTTAATGGAATGTTTAAGTTTTCAATTTTCATTGTCAGAATCTAAGGGTAACTCTAAAATTGTTCTTTAAAATATGAAACAAGGGTTGTAATGTAGACCTTTATCTTTTGTTACTCCTGACATTATCACTTGATAATATCACCCACTGTAATATTTTTAGCTATGATGTATATATATGGAAACTTGTGCACACCTCAATACCATCATTTTCTACTGCTCCAGTACTGAAACACTTAGAATCTAAATAGACCATGCTCTTTTATTTCTTCATACCATTTGTTCTACCAGGAAAACCTGACTCTCAGGAGTTCCACTGTTCTACTCCAAGTCTTATTTACTTGACTAACTTTCACTCATATTTCAGGATAACTTACCACCTCTACTAGAAAGTTTCACTGACTGCCTGCCACCATCATGGGCCTTCTCCTGTCCCAGCTATGGCTGGGGAGGTGCCCTAACTTTGTATATCCGTAGCACTTTGCAATTCTTGGTTTTATGAATCTTATCCATTTTTTAAAGTATACTAAATAATAAATTTTTGGATAATAAGAGCCTACATTACATCATTTGAAATGGGAAAAAAATACAACTTATATAACAATCCACCAAGAGTGTATGAAAAACATAAAGCCTTTAAAAACTAACTTCTTTTTAACCCGTAATGAACTTATTAATGGGCACATTTGTATACAGTATGAAATTATAAATGTACAGTATCAGATTTGAATTTCAGTATCCTATATTACAAAGAAGATGTATTAGAATGTAAATGAACATGAAATAATATATTAAATATGAATAATTTAAAGTACTTTTGGAATGGTGGAATAAGGACCTCTGAAAATCTGCTCCTCCACTAAAGGAATAACTCTGGCAAAAATTGGCAAAATCTACTTCTTGAGACCTTTGGAATTTAAGCAAAGGTTAACAACAATCTGAGGAACACTTACTCAAGAAAAAATTGGTGTCACTGCCTTGGGCAGCTGTGATATTTAAAACAATGTTTCTAATTGTTTTCAATAAATGCCCCAGCAATAGAGCTTTCCTCACTGAGTAATCTCTGAGTCAGGTCAAAATAGACAAGTCCTGTTAATAGGGTTTTTCCAGGGAGGTGTCAGGTCAAATAGTGTCATTGCTATGGGGATGGGTCTTCTTGGAACACTGGGTGACAGTGAGACCTTGTCTGTTAAAAAAAAAAAAAAAAAAAAAAGTAGTGATACATGGTACAATATGGATGAATCCTGAAAGCTTTATGCTAAGTGAAAGAAGCCAGTCACAAAAGGCCACATATTGTATGTTTCCATTTATATGAAATGTCGAAAATAGGCAAAACAATAAATATTTTTAGTTTTTTCCTCCTGTGATTCATGTTGTCCCCGTCAGGCCCACCACCAATTCCTTCCAGTTGAGAAAGTCCTCCTTTTTTCCCAGCATGTAGTTTTTGGGAATATGTGCCAATTTTGAATTTTATTTAAATCATTTAGACAGAAACTCATTACATACCATCAAATAGATCTGTGAGTGAATAAATATGATTAATTTTTCTTGTCTCTAGTTCCAGATATAAAGTCAGGCTGACATCTAACTATTCCTTTTCCCTAATCAATCCACCACTCTGCTGGTAAGCACAGATGACCTAATAGCCTTTTGACACAGAGTTCTGAGCAGTCTCTTACAGTCATTCAGAGTTGGCCCACACCATGAGACCTGTTTGTCATTCCTGATAGAAAAATGGGTGATAGTGTAGTGAATATAGGTGATGTTATAAAATGTTTCATTGTCTTTATCTTATTATATTTCTTTGGGAAAAAAAGTCAATAAAGGATAATATATGTCTGTTATAATTAGCATAAATGAGGTCTTAAATTTGCTAAAAGGGTAAACTTTTATATGATGATAATAGTTGTGGATGGTTAGATTTCCATAATACAACCTTAAACCTGAAAAATCTTTTTTTTTCCTTCCAAAATTTAAGTCATCATTATCAGAAAATGGAAAGAATCTCTTAACTACTATGGCTTAGGGGCTAAATGGTACTATATCCCTTCTTTTGTAATAATGTTTTTCTTAACGCATTCAGCTCTGGTGGATAAGAAATGACTTAGTGTTAATTATTGTATTTATTTCATTTGTATCTTTGGTAAGTGGAATAATGACAATCAGAATTGCTTTTGTGAATGGCTAGCAAAGGTCAGAAGTGAAGACTTCGTATTTATTTAGCTGTCATGTATTTTACTGATATAAAGGAAAACTGGAAAAATTTCTTCTGGTGCAATGCAGTGTGAAAGTTCATAAGGTTAGAAATAATTTTCATCCTGACTTAAAACTCATAGGTAATTTTTAAAAAAGATTTAATTATAGTTGTCATTTCTGTGATTTCTACTGAGAAAACAATAGGGAGAATACCCCACTGAATGTTCTCCCTCATTCTTGAATAATGATTATATTCTAGAAACAATGACCTTGTCAGGTGACACTTTAGTGAGAAGGTCAGAGAGCATCTGATTTTTAATGTGTTTGAATTCATGCATAGTAATTTTACCTTTTTAAAAAATTTAACATTTTGACTAGATGAATCTTTTAACTTTTACTAATACTCTAATGCTGGCTTACGTGAGTAATATTTGCCCTTAGTATAATATATTGATTGAAAAACAAAAAAATCCTTTTGAGAAGCTTTGCTGTTTGGGAAAACTTTAAATGTATTGAATCATGCAATTTTTGTGTGTGTGTGCTAAAATATATTTTAAACATACAGAAAAAGTAGAGGCTAATATAAGGGCTACCCATATGCCTATTATATATGCCATGCTTGCTACAGAATTTTCTAATAATAGTAATGATACCTCGTAGATATAATTCATGTCTTAACAAATCCTACTACCTTTCTTCTCGGAAGTAAGTTATACCTTGAAATGAGTGGTTTTTATTCCTAAGAAATTCTTACATTATTATTAAATATTTATGTGTCTAAAGTGGTATATGTTGTTTTATAGCAAGTTTTTGAGCTATAAATGGTATCACACTATGTATGTCATTTGTGGTTTGTTTTTTTCTCAACATTCTATTTTTGAGACTCATTTTCATCAATACATTTTTTCTGATATTTCATTTTAAAAATATGTCTCAGATTATCCATTCATTTCTTCATAATCATTTGGATAGTTTTCATTTTTTTCAAGTATTAAAACCAGTTAAAACCAAGGCTACAGCTAACATTGTTGTGCCTGTCTCTTTGTGCTCATATTTAAGATTTTTGCCCCATAATGTACCTAAGAGTGGATTTTCTAGATGTATATGTATATTTACCCTTACTAGATGTTGCCAAATTGTTCTTCAAGGTTGTTGTAGCAATTTCATCCTCATCCTCAGCCACTTTTAATCACTTTATTGAAATATAGTTTACATGTCATGAATATATGCATCACCTATATATAGTGTACAACCCAGTGGGTTTTAGTATATTCACAGAGTTCTACAACTATTACCAAAATCTAATTTTAGAACATTGTCATTTCATCACTCCCAAAATAAACCTTGTACCTCTTGGTATTCATTCCCCATTATTCCATCTTGCATTTTCTCATGCTCCCCAGCCCTGTGTCACAACCAATCTATCTTCTCTCTATAGATTAGCCTAGTCTGAACATCTGTATATATGGTATCTTGCAATATGCGATATATGGTCTTTTGTAACTGGCTGCTTTCTCTTACCATAAATTTTTTACATTCATCCATATTGTAGCATATATCAGCATTTCATTCTTTTTTTTCTTTTGTCAGATAATATTACTACTTTTCATTTATCCATTCATCATTAGATGGACATTTGTGTTATTTTCACTTTTTTACTATTGTGAGTAACGCTGCCATGAACATTCATGTATAAATTTTTGTGTGGGTAATATGTTTTCATTTCTCTGAAGTATTCCTGCAAGTAGAATTGTTTGACTGAGTCATATAACTCTATGTTTAACATTTTGAGGAACTGCCAGAAGTGGCTACACCATCTTACAATCCCACCAGCAATGTTTGAGGGTTCCAGTTTCTCCACATCCTCACTAATACTTGTTATTGTGTCTTTTTTATTATAAATCCTAGTGAGTATCAAGTGATATCTCATTGTGGTTTTGGTTTACATTTCCTTAATGACTAATGACTAATGAGCATCTTTTCGTATACTTGTTGGCATTTCTACCTTTTGATTTTTAGAAATTTCTATTCAAATCCTCTATCCACTTTTTAAATTGTATTTTTAGTCTTTTTATTATTGAGTTATATGTGTCCTTTATACATTTTGAATACAAGTTCCTTATCAGATGTATTATTTGCAAATACTTTTTTCCCTTCTATCAGTTATCTTTTCAGTTTCTTGATAGTGTCCTTTGAAGTACAAAAGCTTTTGATTTTGATGAAGTCCAATTTTATCAAACCTTTTTTTTTATTGCTTTTGCTTTTGGCATTATATCTAAGAAATCATTGCCTAAGCCAAGGTCAAGAATATTTGCTCCTACGTGTTCTTCTAAGAGTTTTATATTTCTAGCTCTTATGTTTAGGTCTTTGATCTATTTTGACTTAATTTTGTGTATTGTATGAGGTAGGGGACTACTTCATTCTTTTGCATGTGCATATCCCTTTACCACATTGAATTATCTTGGCATCCTTGTTGAAAATGAATAGACCAAAAATATAAGGGTGTATTTCTGGCATCTTAATTTTGTTTCGTTCATCTGTATCTATCCTTATGTCAGCCACACCATCTTATTACCATATCTTTGCAGTAAGTTTTGAAATTGGTAAGCATATATCCTACAACTTTATTCATCTTTCTCAAGATTGTTCTAGCTATTCTGAGTCCCTTGCATTTCCATGTGAATTTTAGCATTAGTGTGTCAATTTCTGCAAAAAGTTATCTGGAATTTTGATAGGGATTCTTATAAATCTGTAGATCACAATTTGGAGAGTATTGCATCTTAACAATATTAAGTCTTCCAGTCCCTTGGAAGACCATTGTATGTCTTTCCATTTATTTAGGTCTTTTAAAATTCTTTTTAACGATGTTTTATAGATTTTAGCATACAAGTCTATCCTTCTGTTGTTACATTTATTCCTAAGTATTTTATCCTTGTTGATGCTATTGTGAATGCAGTTGTTTACTTAATTTTATTTTTAAATTGTAGTCTATACATTGGTAGTGTATAGAGATACAATTAATTTTTATATTTTGGTCTCATATTCTGCAACCTTATTGAACTCATTTAATAGATCTAATAGCTTTTGTTTGATTCCTTAGGGTTTATGTATATAAAATTCAGTCCAGAGTTTATTCATGCCATTCAGTTTTAAATTTCAGTGACTATATTTTCATTTATAACTTTTCCCCACATCTGTCTGTTTTTATTTTTTATCTGCCTCCTTTTTATAATTTCTTATTGCCTTTTGCCAGAAATTATTTCTTCATTTATACCTTCAAACATTCTAAATGTACTTCTCTTAAAGTCCTTGTCAGACTGTTTCAATAAAACTAATTTTATCTGGAGTGAGTTCATTTTTTGACTGTTGATTTGTTGATTCTGTTGGATACCTTTATTAGGATTAGATTTCTGTGAATTTTTGTTTTCAGGCCTATTTTGAGTAGGAGGTTTTATGAGTGTTTTGTTCTTTTTATTTGACTTTGCTCATTCCTTCTTGTTATGATTTTTCAATACCTGCATCTGGCTCCCCAAGGCTCCTGTCCAGAAATAGGTCTTACAATGACAGTTCAGCCCAGAGTGATACGAGGAGTTCTACAGATTCAGCCTCTGAACTGTCTTTCAGATTGAGGGCTCTAGCATCACACCATATATTCTCTATTCCCCATTTCTGTGAAACCTGTTTAGTCCCCCTTACCATACTGGATCCTAACCCCTGGCTACCACCGTTTCCCTCCAGAGTCCAAACACCTGTAGCCTCAGCCCTGTACACTGTTTTGCATTTCTCTTTCCATTCTGATCCATGGAGATTTGTATCTTATTTGTGAGCCTATTTATGTCATTTGTTTTCAGTTATCCATTTTTATATTTTACCTCCCATGTTTTGATCAGAGGGCACATGTCAAATTTTATATCAAATTGTGAAGTCACTATACCTTCATTGCTGAAAGCCTAGTAATATTTATTCTTTAGGTTAATTTTAAATTATCAACAGGGTGAAACTATTGCATTTGTTCTCCCACATGGAATGTTATTTTGTTATTATAAAACAAGTCATATAAGGCATGGTGTGGCTCACACCTATAATCCTAGTACTTTGAGAGGCTGAGGTGGGAGGATCTCTTGAGCCCAGGAGTTTGGGACCAACCTGAGCAACATAGTGAGACCCCATCTCTACAAAAAGTGAAAAAAAATTAGCCAGGTGTGGTGGTGCACACCTGTAATCCCACCTACTCAGGAGGATGAGACAGGAAGATCACTTGAGCCTAGGAGTTTGAAGTTGCAATGAGCTATGATGATGCCACTCACTGCACTTGAGCCTGGGCAACAGAGAGAGACTCTGTCTCAAAAAACAGAACAAAAAGACCCCCGAGTCATATATAACAAATATTGTATTTTCATTCTCCAGTAGGTCCACCCCCAGGAAAATCCTTTCTGTAGTAACTAAGAATTAAATATTTATTTTCTATTTGACAAGTGCTATGCTGAGCATTTTACCTATATTACCTTATTTAATCACAACAGTGATTCAAAGTTGACATTATTGTTCAGTAGAAAAACTGAATTTTAAACTGTTCAAGGACTTGTCAGTAGTCAACAGAACCAATATTCAAATCCATGTCTGATTTGAAAGCCTGTGCTTTAAATCATTTTTTACTGCTTTTCTATTTTAATTGTTGAAAAGTTTACATTCTTTTCTCCCTTTTGATGAATTAGTACAATTTTAATGATATCTTGCTATGGAAAAATAACAAATGATAACAGAGTGGATGATGGCAGCATTAGGTCAAGCTTCGGCTATTGTTTACTGTAGTATAGGATTTCAGAATATGTTTGAGGGATGTGGTGAGATCTTTCGTGATATATTAATCATTTTTGTTAAAGTCTCTGCAGTGTTGATGAGAGACTATTTTTTTTCCATCCTCCCATTTTCATTACTTTTATATATAAGTTGACTTACATAGAGGTATATTTATGATTATGTGGCTTTGGGAACTTTTTTATGGTATTAATTATTATAATTTTACATTCTAAAGGGAAACATTATTTTTTCCAAATTAATATTTCAGATTCTTTATATCTATAGTGTATGATGACACTGTAAGAAATAAGAGACAATCCTAATTACAGAAGGGCAAAAGAAGAGAGTTGGCATTAATGAATTGAATGGTATCTTCGGAAGTTTTTAGCAAGGTTTCTATATTAGGAATCTCTAGGTGAAGAATTAAACTTAAATCTTGTGCCCTGCCAGCATTTATTAGCTAACTGAAATATGCAAGTATCTCCTTTATTGAGATTGATATGCCAGTAAGAAAAAAAAAGAAGCCACAGAAGTTTTCAGCCTATACTGCACAATTGAACTTAAGGGTAAAGAATAATAATGACTGGGTAAGAGTAGTGCTAGAAAGGAATTTGTAAGAAATCAAAAATTAAGAGAGCAGGTATCAGAATCAAGTGACTAAGGACATGTGCATGCCAATGCTCTACTAGGCTGATTATAAGAGCTTTAGTGCTAGTTTGGAGTGGTGTATTAGAGGAACATGATTTTAGTTAGAATTTTAGTGATGAAATAAGTAAGAAAGAGTAGAATAATTCTTAATGGGTTGAAACTATCTGCTGAAATGAATTTCCTCCATGCCTTCTTCTAATTGTAGGAGATGGTTTATTGGAAATCTCAAATTTGAGCTACTCAGACTCTGTATCCCATCCTTCTAGGGCCAGCTCAGCCCCTAATCTTGTCAAAGCAGATAAAACAGAACAGCTTGCAATTTTCTGTAAAGGGGTCCTTGGGATGAAGCATTTTAATGTCCATAAAGAGTAGACAAAACCTTCATTTTTAAAGACTCCCATGGAACATTTCAAACAGCATGGATTTGTCTTGGTGCCCTTTGCCAAAATTAATAGATTTAGGCTATGGAGTTGGAGGAAAGCTAAGCATTCAGGGCTACTTATCATCTAATAACATTTTACTATATTTATCTTATTTTAACCCACATACCCTAAAACTGACAATGCATTGAATAAATGATACTTACATAAGAAAGGCTACTAATTTTAGACCTATGTCAGTTAAACATAGGAGGAATGCGGAATTACAATAATATTATTTTAGAAATTAAAACTGAGGTACAACAATGTAGGGAATAGATCAAATTGATCTAATTTGACCATTTTTTTTAAGGTTTTTCCTCTGCTTATCACTGTCAGATTGAACTGCCTTTCTGGTTTCAAATAGCTCTTCCAACGAGGAGCCCTGATGAAGAAATGGCACGGAGGGACTGGAGTATAATAAAATACAAAGTATGTTATTTTGAATTCTTCTCATGCTCTGAGAACAGGAGTATCTTAAGCTTTGATAGAATGGTGCAATTTTATATTTTCCATTTGACTACTTTAAAAGGTTCATTGTCTTTTAATTAAACTACAGGGGGGAAGAGTGGAGATTAAAAGATGTAGTACTATAAAGGGGATGGCTTTTAGCTACATGAGTGAAGACACCACAATAAAGCAAGATGGAGTGCAGCAACAAGTTTTGTGCCTTGAAGCCTCTTCTTGTCTGACTGTGGCAGTAATTTGGAGTTAATTTGTGCAGCTTCTCAATAAAAGACTTTGTGTTTTATATTCTTTGATTCTTCCTAGCATCTCTTCCCAGCTGTTCTTTTATCTTCCCTTTTATGTGGTCCATTGCTGCTTATACCACTAGATGTGATAATGAGGTAAACTAGTTTAGGTGAGAAGCTTGGACCAGGCTCAGGACATGGATATTTTCTATTCATCACCTGCTTTTTACTTTCCGAAAAATAGCTACTTCAAGTAGCACCTGCCTTGAATCTCCCACTTTCTACTCTCACTGACAAGTGGAGGCCCACTTTTCTCCTGCAGTAATTTTATAGTTTTAGCATGGGGTGAATGTTTGGATTTCTTTATTTAGCAATATTACTGCCTAGTAGTTGTCTTATTTTCCTTTGTCTTTATGAAGATTTTTTTCTTTGTGTCTGCTTTTCTCCCTTTGCTTGCTACTCCCCCGCGTGTCCCCAAGTCCTTCAAGCCAATGATGCTGTGGTGACACCTTCTGGGCAGTGCTGGGAGTGAATTACAGCCATAAGTTCATTGGTGTTCGTATACCAAAGATATGGCATATAACACTAAATTTGGTTTGCTTCATCAGAAGATCTGATAGAGCATTCTGCTTGTGCTCAGAGTTTCTAGGACTTGTTAAATGTCAATGTCATTTCTTAGTTATCAGCAGGGATTTGTAGTTAGTTAAGTAAAAAGCCAGTGGGCCAGCCTGCTTAAACAATGTAAGGATAGGGTACTTGCGTGGGCCTGAAACTGAGTGTTAACAGAAAAAAGATTAATGTTTGCATGTTGTTAGGATATCAACACTGTATACTTCTGCATTAAAATGACGCAGCAGTATCCGGTTACATACTAGTGTTTTATAGCAGTGAGAAAATGTCCCATAAACTGTCTCAGTAGAAACAATGTCATCCATCTCAAACATCCATTTTTTGGGCGGCGTAGGATGAAGATTTCTCCTTCATAAGGGCTGTTCTTATCTACTTTTGTCTTTCATCAAAAGACATGTTTTAACAGACATGGAGGGCATCTTCTATGCGGCCTCAGTTGGAACCTTGCCTTTCTGAACAGACTCCATTCACTCCACCTCTGTTTCAAAGCTGATTTAATTCTTGTATTAGAGATCTTAAATGTTAGGTTCTTCACACAGACAGCATGAAAACAATATGAGAATACAGTTAATATGAATATAGTATTACCATTTGCTTATTTATTTATTTATTTTTACTGACCTTTGCTTGGACCTTGAACATATTAAAAGCTATAGTTTGTAAAAAATCACTAGATCTAGCAAAGTTGCTGTTACTATATCTTTAGGAAATTGGCTAATATTAAGAGAACATTATAAAGTTTGGTATTAAATTATATCAGGGTGCTCAAGAATCTTTCCTTATTGTTTTCAATAACTGAATAGCAAATGTAGAAGTATCAGGCAACAAAGGTGTGATTGGCTTTCAAAGCAGCTGTAAAACTACCCATCTCTATAACATCACCTTAGGGCTGTGTCAAACAGGGAAAGCACAAGACCCTAAACTTAAGAGTGAGGATAACCAGTACAATTGGATATGCATCCTTTAAAATGGCACCACATATCTTAGCTTTCTGCATCATCCTTTGGTCAAATATTGCATATCCAACGCGTAATATATACATTATGTTTGGTACAGAACTCAATATTTCTACTGCTACTATATAAGAAAATCAAGGCAAGGACACATTGCCTTATAATTTTGATTTGCAAACAGATGATATAGCTAGAATATAGACTGGAGCTGTAAAAAAAAATGGGGAAAATGCTTTCATGAAGTTAAAAGAAAGATGGCTTAAAATACTAAGACTGTGAATGAGTAACAAAATATCATGTAGTAACCGTGGAGATGATGGTTTTATTTGAAGTGGGGGGAGGGAGGAGAAAAGCTAGAAGGAGGCAAAAACACAATTTGGACTAAAATTGAATTTCTCTGATAAGGCATTTCAGAAGCGGCTTGTCTTATTCACTCAGCAGCAAAATAATCATATGCGCTTTAATAATCTTTATTTTACAGGAGTGCGTTGCCAGGGTAACGGAATGTAAGCAGGGGAACAGCACCTTGCAGATCACAAAGGCAAATCTGTAGAAAGAAATTTCACTGAGTTTCTCTTTTCCTTACTGGTGTAATAATGACTCTTATTTTTCCTGCACTATTTAATAGTCTCACATAAGCATTCTTTTCCCTTTCCCTATTTTGTGTCTGTTTAAATATGGACAATAGCATAAATCTGAAACTGTCAAGCTCAGTGGGATGAGCAAAAAGCAGATGTTATATCTTTAGCATTTTTATATAATTACTTTTTATTGCTATTTTACCCCATCTTCATCCCTCCCAACCTTATTGTTATTTCCTTCTCTCTGGAAACCAGTCTGATAATAGTATTCCAAGTAAAGGGGGCTTGAGGTGGGAGTTGGGAGTTGGCTACATTAATCAGAATTTATTAGCTAAGCTTGCCTGCATGGAGATTCTAAAGAGGCAAGGATTGCAATTGAAGCGTCTATTTTTGGAAGGGGGTAAATGGAATTATAGCAAATGGAGTGACAAGCATTCAGGCTGAAGGCTGAAAAAATAATCATTTCTTTATACTTGTGCACACACGCAAATACATAAACACACATGCACATATACACAAGGTGGGAGTGAAGAAAGAAAGGAAGCAAATTTAGGTTCTTTTGCTTTCCACTGGGCACGGGAACCTTAATTAGTTCTAGGAAATTGACGATTACAAAATGAAAGTTTCTAATGCCTTTAAAAAAGAGATAATAAAAAATGGCAACAAGAATGTACCTACTGATCATTTGACTGGGTCAAATTTATGACAAATCTATGGCTTAGAAGTATTTGCCTGTCATTATCTTTGCCAAAGTCCATATCCTATGAAGGTAGATTTAGAAACAAAGTAATATTAGGTTGTAGGACCAGCAAAAATAGAGCCTTCATGAAATTAGATATGAAAATCTATATTCACACGATGGTTAAATGTTTGACTTTTGCCAAGAATTTTAAATTAATGCTACCTCTTAGTTTCAACACACCCACTGTGTACCCAAGATGGATAGCTGATCTAGTTCTTCCTCTAAGTATACAGGACAATCATTACCACAGACAGGTGCTCAAAAATCAGTTTCTAGATGGACTTCACTCTAAATTACGTTGTTTTGAGTTTTGATGGGGTTAACTAAAGTGTAGTTTTAGTTACTGTTATAATAATTTTTTTCTAGAAATTATTTCTTGTTGAATAAACCCTACACAAATACTTAAAATCTAAATTAATTTAAGCTACTTTAAAAGCAGATAATGGTAAAATAGCAAGTAAAATTTGAAAAGGCCAAGCAAAGCCAACTTGTTAAAATGGTAAATTATGAGGAAAACATTCCTTAGTGATGTAACTGGGATATCATCAATGTTCATAAAAATGGAAAAGAGTCATGTTGAAATAGTAAGATTTCTGATGTTCCAGAGGAATTTGAAACTCAAATACCGTGGAAGTCAAAGCTTGATTGTCATCAAGCACCATTGAAAGTTCTTGAGAAAAATTTTTAAACTCAACAGAGTCTGTTTAAATTCATTTCGCCATATTATAAAGCTGTTGATTTAAAATCAGCTCCTGATTTTCATTCTCTGTAGAATCGATTTATTTGGTGCTTTCTGGAGCAAGTATCTTCTTTGATATAAAATCCCTATTTGCCCTCTATGATGTTAATTATTTTTTAAGAGCTTATGTAAGTTTCCTAAGATAATATAGCCAAAAGAGCAGACATTTTTCTCTTCTTGGGCTCCTGTCTACCTCTAGATTCTCTATAGAAATTCCTCTCTGGAAATAACGTTAGCAGTTTGGGGCACAGAGTAGCAAATCTGTTTTCTTAGCATTTGAGCCTTTATCGTTGGTACATGAAATTCATCAATAATTCTACATTTTTATTTGTTATGAAGATAAGCATATGGTTGGCAAATGAAAACATGATGGTAAATAAATACTGTTCATCTAGTGATTTACTTCAGCTATAAAAATTTTCAAATCATCTGCTAATATTTGCCCTTCTTTATTTGGTAAAAAAAAAATTATTTGCCTTTACCTCTTGAATTTGGTACAGTTTTGGAACCATGTGTAATAGGATCTTAAAATGAGACTCTCCCTGTCTATTTTAGCTGAAGCCCTAAGACAGAAGATTTCAAGGTGAGTTGTGAAAACACCCTTTAGTTCTTACATGAGGAGGAAGGAGGAAAACAGTTATGTGATTCTTAAGCTACTTAACTATGTCAAAGATATAAAAGGATTAGGCCATTGTAAATTAAGGAAAGTAGGATTTTTGGAGAGAGAGTTGTTATTGTGTGAAGTGTCCCATCACACCTCCAAGGGGAAGGAGTGGGATGTATCTCCCTTCATCTGAATTCAAGAAAGAAAGGCTATAAGGAGATGTAGAGCTTAAAAAGTGAGCCCTGCCATTTAACACCAGCTATTTGACTCATGCCTTAAGAGCACAAAACTGTTGGCTAGCTGCTTTGAAGGTGGAGTGACAAAGATATGGCTGTGTTGGGTGACCTGTATTTTTAGAGTTTTTTGGATTAAATGTTGCTTAAGTATATATCATGGATCAGAGATGGGCCATATGCACAAAGTTGTCTTAGACCTACAGACTGCATGGGAGGGCCCAGTGATCCTAATAGTCAAGTGAACTGCCATCTTCTCAGGAGCAGAAAGCAGAGAGTTTCATCTAAATCAAAGGGTCTGCAAATGACATTTAGACACCCTCTCTCCCAGTGCAGTTGGCCAGCCAATAGCAGGACTGAATTGGGAAATCAAAGTAACTGTAACTTTGAAATTTAAGTTTGTATTACTAGTATAGATATATTAATTGTTGAGTATTTTCATTTCCTGTTAATGAACAAAAACATGAAATCTATCCTAAATTTTACATATAGACATGGGAAGCCCCATAGAATATAAGTTAAAGGAAATACTGAAAGTCAACAATAAAGTTTTTTTGTTATTACACATCAAAAGTTTTGGCTTATTCAACTTAATGATCTTTTTATATATACATTCAAGAAAATGGTGATTTTGAAAGATTAGAAGAGTTGCTTGTTGGGAAATAATATTATACATTTCTTATGATCCCTAGCTTATTGTTTTATCTCTGTAGTCAATATTTCTACCCCTTCTACTTGATTCTGTCCATGCTTCAGTGAGAAGATACTAAAGCCAGGCAAAAAAGAATAGTAGTCAGGAAGATTTTTGTAAAATTGTTTTATCCATGTGATTTTATCTCTTTGCCAAAGCTCTTCAACAGCTTTTCTTGATTTAATATTTTGCCACTTCTTTCTTTCTTTGCCCAGAGCTAAAGTAGGGGTATCAAAATCAAGGGACTTTGACTAACCTTCAAACTAGATCACACATTATTAGTTGTAGTATTTTTAGAAGGATATAATCAAGTTCTTAATGTTACTATAATAGATTAAATAATAGAAAGTAACTGGGTGTGGTAGCACGTGCCTATAGTCCCAGCTACTCAGGAGGCTGAGGTGGGAGGATCACTTGAGCCCAGGAGTTCAAATCCAGCCTCAGCAACATAGCAAGACCCCATCTTTATCCTGTCTTTTATATATATTGTATTGTTAATGCAGTATTCCTAAAGGCTAATACTCTAATATTTAATAAATTTTAAATACATAAGAGGAATCTCTAAAACATTATCCAAATGTGTGTTATTATCATTATTGCTTCCAGGTTGGTTTCCTGGGGACAGTCTGGCCTCTGAGTTTTGGTAGGCTTGCTTGGGCTATAGCTATCCTTACGCCTTTTATTTAATTTCTCTATAATGTTGGGACTCCTTAGAATGTAGGAGAGATAATGACAGGGAAGAATAGGTAGAGAGTGAGATCCTGACAGAGAGACGTTAGAAAAAATAGTAATAAAGTGGGAACAACATAGAATTCTTTGGAAATCGTATGGTGGGAAACAGCCTGACAATGTGATGATGTGCACATGAACAAAAGGAGAGATGATGTAAATGTCTATCTTCATAAATTAGATCTCACGCCCTTCAAGGTGATCCCATAATACCGTCATC
Source organism: Lemur catta (assembly GCF_020740605.2). Taxonomy (NCBI): domain Eukaryota; kingdom Metazoa; phylum Chordata; class Mammalia; order Primates; family Lemuridae; genus Lemur; species Lemur catta. The sequence continues at coordinate 20,270,996 of NC_059147.1, read as the reverse complement.
AAAAAATATTCTTCGCTCTTGACCTTAACAGGCATTATGTACCTTAATTCAGACAGAGAAATCAACATATCTTCAAAAGTTATAAAAAAAAAAAACTAAGGGGAAAAATTCAATTATTAAACATAGTTGGTCTCAGTGCTCTTACACTGCTTAATTATTCTCATTAGTTGAATGAGATTTTTCCTGTCATTTACAAAGTGATTTATATTGCAGTCTATGTCAATGGTCAGTGATTTTTTTTCCTCTAAAGTTCATTTGTTTTAACTGTACTTACTATAAAAACTCAATGGTGCAGATTTTACTAAAAATTGTTATTGAAACATGTTATCAAGGAAAGTATTGTCTTCATTGAACATTTTCAGCTGTACTTATAATTTTATAGCAGTGAAGCATACTGAAAAGATTATTTTACTAGTTTAAGTCTTGACTCTGCCACTTAATGGGTTTGAGATTTTGGAGCAGTCACTTAACTTTCTGAGTCTTTTTCTTATCTCACCTATAAATGGAAATAGTATTTCTTCCCCTGTTTAAATGATAGAGTTATTATAAAGATCAACATAAGGCAAGTTCAAGATAAGATCAAGATAAGGGGTAAATATATCAATATAGATATAGTTCCATATATCTATAATATTTTCATATAATGAAAAAGATCAAAAATGAAAAATATATATGATATATATAGTCAGCCCTCCATATCCGTGGGTTCCACATTCATGTACTGAACCAGCTGCAGATTGAAAATATTTGGGAAAAAAAAAATTGATGGTTGTATCTGTACTGAACACGTAGAGACTTTCAGGGGTAGGAAACTTGCAGCCTTAAAGTGAAATGTAGCGTTTTAGGTCCTTAAGTGTGGTCTTTTAACTTAGTCCAAATTTTGCAGAACAAATCCTTTTATTAAAAGGGGTGCAGCAGAAAAAGATGAAGCTTTTCTTGCCTCCTTTGATGCTTAAAAAGAAGAATCTTAAAACCAGAAGGCTTGCAGTTTCCCCACCCCCGAATGGGAGGATATGTGTATGTTATATGCAAATACTATACCGTTTTACATAAGGGACTTGAGCATCCATGGATTTTGGTGTCTGCGGGGGTTCTAGAACCAATCCCCTCTTAGATACCATGGGACAATTGTATATTTATATATAATAAATATGCATTCTATGTGAATGATTCAGTCTTCCATGCTTCTGAGGGCAATGAGCGTAGACACCGGCTGGCTAGATCCCTCCACAACTTTTAGAAAAGTGGGAAGGTAGAAAGGGAAGCAAAGCTGTCTTCTTGTCCCTTCTCCCATGGAAATAACCCTCCATTTTCTTGTGTTTTGTTTCCTGAGCAAAGAAGCAGAACTACGGCAGTGCCCATCTGGCAAAAGGGAATGAAGCAATTTGGTAGTTTGGTTTTGTTACATGAAAATATCCTATATATGATATTCTTTTTCATGATGATTTTAAATCCACAAAAGTATTCCATTGTGCTTCTTCCTTTCCATTGCTAGGAATTGTTTGTTGAATGAAGATATAAATATATTTTCAGTCAATAGTATTGATTCATCAGGTCCCACAATTAACAGCAAGTGATAGATTTGAGGGGAAAATAAGAATTTTAGTTTTCATTCGTTCAAGAGAATGGAGTCAAAGTTAGACTAGGGACATAGGAAGGAAGGAATCTTATTCAAAAGAATGCTGAAAGAACTATAAAATGCTTTCTTGAATATTCCATTTAGATGCTTTAGCTTGCATTTTGGCTTTTGGGTGATAGACCTTACTATCTCAGTAGTAGAATAAAGTGAAACCCTTAACAACAACAAAAAACCTTCACGTTGCTAGTTTTTTATGCAACCCACATGCTTCCACATAAAATAAAGACAATATAGCCTCTTTGACTAAGAGTGAGAATAATGTAATTCATCACAGATAAAATATGCAGACTCTTAAAAGCAAGTTTGGGGTTACGGCTAAGCTTAAAACTTAGTTTATTTAATTCAATGATGGAAATAATTTTTAGAAATAATGTTTTATTATGAACCCTAAGAATCCATCCCTCCTTTCATCTGTTCCTCCCTCCCCCTCTCTCTCCCTTTTCCCTCTCCATCCTCCCACATGCCCTCTGAATCACAAGTGATTGAACATATTTGAGTAATTTGATGTTAGTAAACTGACAGGAAAGTTATCATCTTGGCTATAATTTCAGCCCAGAGTAATTTGTAATAGCCAATATATGTTAAAGTTTATGAACAGAGCTCAAGCCAGAAATGCTGTCAGCCAAAAATAGGAATGAGTGACTTGAGAAACAGTAAGTACTTACTTGGTTCTCATATTTTAAGAATCATAAACTAAGAACTTTCTATGTAAAGTTAGAATGCCAGACAAGGACCATTTGACATCTTATGCTTAGTTCATAAATAGAAGATTTCATAACAAGCATCACATATTTTTATTTCTTTAGGGCATGCCCCCAAAATGCTTTCTCACTGAGGAATAGTATTAGCTTATAGGGCTTTCCCCCCCCCCCTACAAATTAACTTGGGTCATGTATGTACCAGTCAATGAAGAAGGCCTCTTCAGATTTCATTAGTAGTGTTATATCTCTGTTTACAGTACCTTCTATGTGAATGATTTAGAAAGCATTTTCCAAAGGGTTGGAGAACTCTAGGAATTTGCATCTTGGGAAATTATTTCTATGTTCCATTTAGGTAAAATAAATTTCATTTAATGTCTTCAGCTCGAATTCATGTTTTTCTAGCCTTTGTTTATTTTGTGGTTAAAATAATAGGAGGATGTCTCATGTATTAAGAGAAAGGCAAATTTTTATTTTATCATTAATATGATTATATTAACCTTCATGATGTGACCAATCCACTTATTTTATAGGTGATTAACTGAGATATTAGTAAGATAGTAATTGGAAATCTGGGTTACAATTCAAATCTTTTGATTCTTAGGATAGTAGACCACATACACTGGTGATAATTGTGGGGTTTTTGTAGCTATTGTGTTTGAAATGTTTGCTGACTTATGTGGGATCTTTTGTAGTTTGAGGGTGGATTTGGCATGACCTACTTCAATATAATTCCTATTAGTAACTCCATTGAAGTGTTAAATGATAAATCCTTTGAAATTTTTTTCGTTGGATAATCCTAACTTAACCATATTATGAAAATAGAAATAGCTCTCTAAGGAGGCATGTGTGTGCACGTGTGTGTGTGTGTGTGTTGGTGTGTATGTATGTCTTAGCATCTTGTGTTTCTGAAAAGCAGATACTTTGAGCTTCCTTTTGTCTCTAAGAACGTTAGTTAAAGCTGCAGTTGACATTTTCCTACATAATGCAAGGATTTATGAGAATGCCTTTTCATTTCAGGGCATGTATATAAGATTTAAATATAATCACAAGACTTAAAATAAATGATCCAGTTTCTTACTGTAAAGCAGAGTGACAACACTTCTTTATCCCACCACAATGTATCATGATGAGGGTGATGTGTTCCAATTGTGATAAATCTTGTAAGAAATAAAGTAGCATATTTCTAAAATTTAAGTGTATTTACACCTGAATTTTCAGAGTGAAATCATTTGCAGATATTATAAGCGGTCAGCTAATGTTCTTTTCCATTTAAAGCAAAGATAACTATATATCTTAGCTAATTATAGACCACCAAATCTAAGGATATTTTGTTGATCATTGTATCTGTGAAGGGATACAAAGAAAGAACACTAACAAAATTGCACAAAGGAAGTGGATTCTTACCATCATTATAACCAAGTGTTTGTTACTGACTTCCTTTTCTCCTCTTTTCCACCTCTACATCTCCCTGTACATATTTGCATTTTAGAAGGAGTGAACATTTTTATGATTTTTTTCTCTAATCAAGCTCCATTCTCCAGGGAACAATGAGGTGACAACTTAGTTGTACTAATATAGTCTTACATGGAAGAGATTCTTTAGCTGTCATGCCTGTTGAGGGTCTGCTTTTTTTTAAAATCTCCTTTAGCTAGGGAACAATTAAATCATAATTATCTTAATTTTCACAAGGAAAGTTAGAAGTTGTTTTTATTTAAATAAACCATGATATTTTTAACAGCTTAAATTAGATGATTTACTTTTTCCTGTCCTGGTAACCTGGATTCCTCTGTCTTTTGAAATGGAAACTGTCCTAACCCCATAACCTCAACATCACTGTGAGTAAAACTCTTTCTACTTATATGGCTGTATAGTGTTACGTTAGCATTGCTAATCAGCTTACTGCAGTGGAGTTGAATCTTTGGTACTAATGTTCATAAAATGTCCATTGACATAATTACAGCCCTATATCAGTGCTTAGATGCTACTGTATTTAAAACCACAGGTCTGAATTTCTTAGTGCACTATAGTATATGGAAAAATTTTAAACCATGTACAGTTTTATATGTCACTAACTGGAGTTTCAATACAGTTCTATTTATCCAAAATGTTCACATTACCTAATGCTATAATATACTAGATCTTTACCTTAAAAAATAAAAAGACTCCATCTCATTTGTTTTTCCTGCATTTTTGTTTCTTCTATGACTGAAGAGCAGTCATCTCTTCTCGGGGAAAGTTTCTTAATCTATGTCAAAGGATAGGTGATGATTTCTGAAAATCACTTTCAAAAGCCATGTGCGAGATCATCATGATTGTCACAAATGAGTGTTTATTAAATGCCTGTTGGTTTCTTAACATTATACTAGGTTTTGCAGAGATTTCACTGAAGACAGATGATAGTATTGAGTTGTAAGAAGGAGAAGATTCCTGTGAATATAATTTTATCTGTATATAAATATGAAGAAAATCATTACAAAATTAGATTGTATATATATTTTTAGTATTAATAAATACATGGTATACTCCTAATGCATGTGAACATGGCAGAAGTATGATGAAAGAAGTATATATGGAGCAATTTCTCTGTTTCCTTCCAGAAACTAAAATCCTTAGGCAAATCTTGCTCAAGTTAATGAGTTATGAGAAATGAAGCAGACTATAATAGCAGCAAATAAGAATCATCTTATGTGCTACCCACATTCAACACTGCTTTATTTAGTGGGAAATATAATGGAGTATAACTGTTGAAAGAAGAAGAGAATTTAAGATGATAAAAATGATAAAAGAAAAAAAGATCTTTACAACCCCATTGGCAGTAAAATGACATAGCAAGAACTTCAGTGGTAAAAAGATGACTGGCAGATTCACATGTGGCAAAAAGAAGGAGAAAGAACCTGAACGCAGGATTACTGTACCTACTAAAAGTATAATAGTCATTGTGAGAAAATTGTTAGTCTAAATGAAGTCCATAAAATATGAAATTCACAAACTTATAATGAGGGATTTGGGAAATAAAATTTTGAGAAAAATAATTAATGAAGGAAAGGAATACTGGTAAAGAATAGTAATTCAATCAGTCACACATCACATTTATGAAGAATAAAAAGATTTATAAGGGAGTACTTGGACAGACAACTTAGTATTAACTTGAAAACTCTCCTACTACTAAACATCCAGAAATGCTAGATAAAATGCAACAAATACTCTTTTGGATATATAGCTGTGCTTATGAGAAAGAAAAATTCTCAAGACCTAAAAATGTAGACAGTTTAAAAAAATAGAGTGATAAGTATGAGTAGTGACATGGACTACCTTGGGAATGGGGACAAGGGGTGCCCTGGCCCAGGCATACAAATTTAACAGCCTGTCAAGATTAGGAGACAAGATCTGGGGCCTACATGATGAACAGAGTTAGAACTGAAACACCAGTGTTAAGCAGCAACCCTGGGAGCATTATCAAACAATAGGGTATTTAAAAACAAAAAATGCTGATCTCCAGCATAAACAGACTACAAGGAAATTTTTTTTTCTCAACCTGGACTCTGTGTCTATGTGGGTTTAAAAAAAAGAAAAAAAAAACTTCCCCACAAATTTCTAATCATAAGCATACCCTATTTTCTTTTATTTATTTATTTATTTATTCATTTAGTTAGTTAGTTTTATTTCAGCTTATTATGGGGTACAAAAGTTTAGGTTATGTATATTGCCCATGCCCCCCCACCCCCGAGTCAGAGCCTCAAGCGTGTCCATTCCCCAGACAATGTGCATTCCACTCACTATGTAGGTATACACCCATCCCCTCCCCCCACCCCCCACATCTGCCCGACACCCAGTTGGTGTTATTCCCAAATGTGCACTTAGGTGATGATCAGGGAAACCAATTTGCTGGTGAGTACATGTGGTGCTTATTTTTCCATTCTTGGGATACTTCACTTAGTAGAAGGGGTTCCAGCTCTTTCCAGGAGAGCAAAAGAGATTCTATATCACCGTTATTTCTTATAGCTGAGTAATACTCCATGGTATACATATACCACATTTTACTAATCCACTCACGTATTGATGGGCATTTGGGTTGTTTCCATATCTTTGCAATTGTGAATTGTGCTACTATAAACATTCGAGTGCAGATGTCTTTCGATTTATGGTTTAAATTTACACTCCTGCCTAGCTCCTCTGCTGAGAAATCAACCTACAAGTAGTTATGGAATATTAATACTCTTGAAGTGCCTTACAGAAGCTAAGACAAAAGCCATTTTAGAAGGGCAAATTCTCAGCCCAGGCTACATTGTATTCCCTCAGAAAATGTACTACTTAGCATGGGCTTGCTTTACAAAAGTTATAAAATATGCAAGGAAGCATGAAGAGAAGTTAGTAGAACCAAGATATACCAGTATTACCCTCTATTAACACCAGATAATTGAATACAGAATATAGAAAAGTATAGAATATTTTTAAGCAAAATAACCAAAATGTAAAAGAAGAACATGTAAAAAGTGAAGAATGTGGCCAGTGAAGAGAGAATTAACAACCAGAAGGTCAACCTGAGGAAATTGCCTTGAAGGCAGTAGGGCATTACAGAGATTGAAAATATGAAATGGAATCCAACATACATATAATAGGAGTTCCAGATGAAGACCATGGAAGAATGAAGGAGAAATAATATTTGATGAAGAAGTGACTGAGAGTTTTCCCAAAAATTTTGTAACACCTAAATATCTGTATTAAATACCCTTTAACTTTAAATACTAATACCTGGAATTGTTTCTCTTTATCTGACTCACACATAATCTCGCATAAGCTATTATTCAAGAATGAGGGCATAATAAATACATTTTCAGAATAAATAAGATGTGAAAGAGTCTACTTACTTATAGACTCTTCTAAAAGAATTACTGAAGAATTACTTCAAGTAATAGAATGAGCTTAGAAAGAAGAAGGGCATTATACTGAGTGTAAAAAAGCCAATCTCAAAAGGTTACATAAACTATGATGCCATTTATATAACATCCGCAAAATGGCGAAATTATAGTGAAGGAGAGCATTAGCGGTTGCCAGGAATTAAGGAGGGTAGGTGGGAGAGGGGTGGAGAGGTGTGAGGGCAGTAAAAAGAAATAGCATGAGAAAGAACTTTGTGATAACACAACATTCTGTATCTTGAGTGCAGTGATAGTTACATGAATCTAATATGATGAAGTGACTTAGAACTATACATACATGTCATACCAATGTCGATTTTCTGGTTTTGGTATTTTATGTAGTTACTTAAGATGCAACAATTGGGGGAAACTGGATGAAGTTACGTATTACTTTTGCAACTTCGTGTGAATCTATAGTTATTTTTAAATGAAAAGTTTTTTTAAAAAAAGGAAAATAAGAGTGAAACTAAAATACTGGACAATAATACCATGTAGAAAGGGGGAAGATTTTGCTTTAAGAGTCTGAAATTCCTTGTGTTATATGAAAGGAAGATACATTGATTGACATTAGATTTTTGTCAGTTTTCAGTGGTAAAAGCTTAAGTATATCTTTCTATTAAAAAGTAAAATGTCAATGTATGATTTTCAAACCAGTATATATAAAGGGAAAAGAGTGGGATAATGCTAATTTAGAAAAATAATTTTATTTCTGGAAATATGGTTAATAACTAAGTACAAACACTAGCTTCCCACTAAAAAAATTTTAAATGATGAATAAGATTTTTTATATCCATGGTAAGAAAGTAAGGGAAATGCAAGCCTAAGGCAAAATGAAAGCAAGAACCTAAGTCAAGTAAGCAAAACATTGCAACCAGCTTTTGCCTTGAAGATATTTGGTAAATTGAGTTCAACTATAAGCTTTGGTTTTTATGACATTCCAAGGAATAATAAACAGGAGCCAAAATCCAGGAACTGCCCATGTATCTCCTTAAAGGTGAGAACCCAAAGGGGTAAAATATCAGTGTAAATGTGAAGTAAAAATAAACACATTCTATACCCACATCCTCCAGAGGGAAATGAAAATGGCTGTCTTTAAACTTGCTGCTCTGTGGAGAGGCTGGGGAAGGGGAGTAGATGTATTCTCTGAAAATTCACAGCCACAAATCAGGTATAACGTAGGTACCTAATGCATACTATTTGTGATCTGAAAATCCTCAAGCCAAGAAATTTACTTTAAAGTAAATTTACTTAAAACTTTTTAAGAATAAAAGAGAAGATTGAAAACAACAGCAAGTGGATTTGAAGAAAAAAGCAATTTCTAATAATTAAAATATCATAACTAAAATCTGAAGTTCTAAGAACAGTTTTAACTGAGATAAGAAACAGCTAAGGGGAAACTATGTGAACTAAAAGTTATATCTGAAGAAATTATACATAATAGAATGGAGTAACAAATCTATGGAAAACATCAAAGAGTTTAAGGGACATGGAAAATGGAATGAGAAAATCTAAATTAGATGTAATTGAACATTTGGAGGGAAGAGACAAAGAATGGGGCACGGTTGATGGCTGACAACTTTCTAGGATCTGTAGACACCAATCTACAGATTCAAGAATCCCAGTGAATCATAACCAGGAGAAATAAATTTGTTGCTAGAAACAGTACTGTGAAACTGTAGACCAATAAAGTCAAGGAGGAGATTTAAGAAACAGATAGAGAGAAAAGACAGGTTATCATCAAGAAGCAGCTATTAGCCAATTTCTTAACACCAGCCGTGGAATCAGGAGATTGTAGAATGAGATCTTCAAGGTATTGAGAGAAAACACTGTCAACCAGAATTCATCAAAAGTATTTTAGGATCATGGGATCTAGCCTGTTAATATGGTGGTATATAATAATTGCTTTTTAAATATTAAACAAGCCTTGCATCCCTGTAATAAACCCAGCTTGGCCATGGTGTATAATTCTTTTTTCCTTATTGCTAAATTGTATTTGCTAATCCTTTTGTTAGGCACTTTTGTGCCCATGTTAATAAGGGATATTGGTTTATAGTTTTCCTTCTTCCTTCTTTTCTTCCTTCCTTCTTTTTTTCCCCTGTTTTTGTCTGCTTTTGGTATCTGCCATAAAATGAGCTGGAAAATTCTCCCTCCTCTTCTATTTTCTGGAATAGATTATATAGAATTTATGTTAAGTCTTCCTTAATCATTTGGTAGAATTCTTCAATCAAATAATCTAGACCTTGAGATTTTTCTTTGGTAGTGTTTAAATTACAGGTTAAATTTCTTTAATATTTGTAGGCTATTCAGATTATCTATTTCATATTGGGTGAGTTGTGATAGTTTATGTTTTTTTGAGGGATTGGTCCATTTCATGTAAATTATCAAATTTATGTATATAGAGTTATTTATAGCTTTCCCTCATTAAACTTTTGATTTTTTCAGTGTGTAAAGTGATATTTCCTGTCTTATTCCTGATGTTGGTAATTGTTAGAGGTTTGTCAATTTTATTGATGTTTTCAAAATAGCGGTTCTTCATTTTATTCATTTTTGTCTATTGTTTTCCTGTTTCAATTTTATTGAGTTCTGCTTGCTTTGGGTTTATTTTGCTCTTTTCTTTCTAGGTTCTTGAGGTGGAACTTAGATTGTTGTTTTGAGACTTCTATTCTAATATATGTAGTTAGTGCTGTAAGTTGATTGCATGCCATGTATTATGACCAAAACCAAAAAATTTATGTAATTTAAGAAATGTCATTTACAACAATAACAGTCATAAAGTGTAGAGGAGTAAATCTAGAGGAGGATAGATCTTTAAAGAATAAATGATAAACCTTATTGAAAGCTGAAAAATCTAAAAAGTTAAACATACTCATATACCTTTGTGAAACCCATATATGTCCACAACAAAAGTTAATGTTTATTGCTACAATGTTAATAATCATGAAAAATTGGGAAAACCTAATTATCTATCAGTAAAAGAATGGATGAGTAAAAATTGGGAATACTCATTCAGTGGAACACATATAGCAATTAAAATAAATGAACTAGAACCTCATTAATCATTAGGAATAAAACTCTAAATAAAACATAATGTTAAGCATGAAAATATTGCAGAATATTCTCTGTATACTATTATGGCATTAGTATAAACTTTTAAAACTTACGAAGCATGTATGGGAATGATGGACATGCTTAAAGCTGTGACTCAGGTAGGGCAAAGGCAATATATGTAACCTAAATATTTGTACCCTGAAATATACTGAAATAAAAAAATTAAAGGTGTAGTTTACATCTCAGGAGAGATGAAGGGAGGGAAATGAGCTCAGGAGGGATTTCCCATAAGACTTAAACTATAACTACAACATCCTATTTTTTCTAATTTAGCAAATACAGAAACATGTTAAATTGACAAAATAGGAGTCTATGCAGGTGTCCATGGCATTTTTCTTTTTACCTCTTTTTATGCTTGAAATATTTAATAGTTTTTTTAAAAGGAAAATAAAAACAGAAAAATATTTTGCTAATGGACCCAGAAACCACATACAGCTTATTTTAGTAATAGAAATTCCAAAAGAAAGAAGGGTAGTACAAATTATCAAAGACTGTATGAAAGAATCATCAGTGTATGTAAACTTAATCAGTTTGTTCCTGTGTGCTAGCTATTAAGTGTTCAATTTATACCTCTATATTTGAGATACTGGGCACCTATGTAGCCTACAGGCTGAGCCTCACATGACAACTATTTCTTCTCTTGTCCTGTTTATCTCTCTTTATCTATGTTCTAATATTTCTCTCTTCCCTAGATGTGATGCTAGTCTAATGTTTTGTTCTTTCATCTGTTGATGAAAAGCAGGACACATTGCTTTATTTCAATTGATTCCTTTTCTAAGTCAAAGGGCACACACACGAGAGACTTAAACCAAGTCTCTATACCATAAAAATCCTCAAAGAGGGTTTTTTTCAAAAAGTGGGAGGTAACATTTTCAGGATTCTCCTGTAGAAGCCAGTTCTCATTTCCCTTTTATCTCTAGCCTTCTTCACATAGAAAGATCTCTTTGTTGAAGTTCACTACCAGAACAGATATATGTGTCAGGTATTTGTTAGCTATTGAAAGAGCTACTAATTTGGTAATATATAAGCCTTAAACACAATTTTAAAAAAAAATCTATTGTTACTTCCTATAAAAAAGGATCAGACACATTTACTTCAATATTATGTAGACTATTCTGACCTTATGAAGATTCTACCTGATACATCTTTTTTAAAAGAAATTCAGAATATTACAAGGGTACAGACATTTTGGTTACATGAATTATTTTTGTACAGTTTGAATCAAAGTTATAAGTGTGTCCATCATCCAGATAGTATGCATTGTATCCTTCTCCCCCCTCCCACCTGCTTGATTTCCATTGAAATTTAGTACCATATGTACACGAGTGTTGGTTATTTAGTTCCAATACCTGATACATCTTAAAAATTGAAAAACTTTGCTAACACGTCTCATGGTTTTCTAAGCTAGCACAGTAAAGTGATAAGGCAAATTTTCAATCAGCAATCATATTTAGTTAAGCCCTGTAGATTCTGTTATTACCAATAAACAAATTTATGTTATTTATGTTAGGTGGCAATAAGTACTACTATGGAGACAAATAAATCAAGGTAAAGGGGTTGGAGAGTGCCAAGGGTTGGAGTGATTGCTCTTTTATAATGGGTGGTCAGGGAAGGTTTGTGACTCTAGGGAAAGCATATTTCAGCTAGAGAGATCAACAATTATTAATATAAAGCCCTGAAAGTGAGAGCATATTAGATACATTCCAGGAACAACAAAGAGACCAGTGGAGACTGGAGTAGAGTAAGGGAGAGGTGGAATGGTAAGAAATGAGAGCAGAGGGGTGAGGGGAGGGGGGAGTTCAGATCAAGTAAGGCCTACTATTGGCTTTGACTTTGAATGAAATAGAATGCCATTGAAGAATTTTCATCAGAGGAGGGACCTGATCTGACTTACGTTTTAAAAGCACCACTTTGGCTATAGAGAAGAGAAGATGCCTATTAGCCATTTTTTCTTTATAATCTGGGGAATTTAATGAAATAATAATAGTTAATACTTATTAGCATATAAATATTAACTATGCTGTTTTTTAAGTATTTATATATTTACTCCTTACCACAACACTATGAAATAAGATCATAATTATCTACCATATTACTAATGAGGAAAGTAAAACACAAAGAGGTTAAATAAATTGTCCAAGGCTCACAGCCACTAAGTAACAGAGCTTGGATTCAAACCCTGGCAGTCTAACTTCATTGCTTCCACTTTTAATTAATGAAAATGTTACACTACCTCTTATACTCCACGGTGGAATTATGAAGAATATACAGTTATGGGTATGAGTGTGTATGTCTTTAAAATACTAAAATCCACCAAGTTTATAAAAGTGATGAAGTAATGGAAAGAATAGAATTGTAATAGAAATAAATTCCATCAGTAGTTTTAGGGGTAGAGGATAGAATTCATGGTAGATTATTGATTTCAGGGAAAAAATGACTTGTAAAAGATGTGTGTAAAGAGAATTTTATATTAATGGAAGAATATTTCTGAAAATACTTCATTAAAAGGCAAACTTAAAGGATAAAGAAGAATAAAAATCCAAATGGCAATATTTAGGCTGGGTGAGAATTGATTGTTGCTAGATAAAATTAAACTAGGAATTTTTTATCGTCCTATAGAAAACTGATGTTCTGACATACCACAGTATATTCTGAAAGTCTACTTTGGTAATTCTTTGCCTGTTTGCTGGATTGAACTGAGTTTCAAAGATCAGTTCCATTTGGAAGGAAAATGTTTCTAGTGGTGGTTTAAGATACTTTTTTTCCTGTTCGGTATTTAAACTGAGTCATCCAATTTGAGACTATTGTGTCACATTTTCCACCTTTCATTCTCAAGAGGCAGTAGTCAGGAGAAACACGAGTGATGAACATTAGTGGCAGAGTGTGTGGTTACAGGAATCAATAAACCACAGGATGCTTCGGATTCTTAAACAGTTAAAAAAAAAAAAAAAAAAAAAGGTGAAGCCACTATATGGAGTCCATAGAAGGAGTGCTTGTCTAAAGCTGGAACTCAGAGTGCAAGGACTCAGCCCATAATTACAGCTTCTCTATCCCATTGTAACTGCTGCTTTTACATAGATATCCTGAAAGAACTCATAACCTTGACTGTATCTGAATGTTTTACAAAATTGTTTTACAAAATACCATTGCAGTTTTGTAAAGAAATAAACAAATACTGTCTAGTACTTAAATTGTAATTGCAACACTGTTAAAACAGTCTTGCACGGAGATTAAAGAAACCCTCCCAGCTTAGATTTTAAGACTTTAAACTAGTTCAGTCTAATCTCTCCAGTCTCTTGTGATGACGTAAAGTATCATAACCTCAAAAAGAACTGTTTAGGATTTGTATCTTGAATTTTTATTAAAATTCTTTCTTGCCCCTGGCCTTATTTTTAAAGTTCATTTTAATATATTCCATATTTAATTGCATAACTCAGACTGATAAACATTTACTGAGTGCCAGCTCTTTAATTGACCCTTTAATTGGACAGATATTGGCTGTACTGTGTGAATTCTAGATTAGCCAAACAAGAGAAACTGGGAAAATCCTGACAGTGCAATCAGTTTTAACATATCCCTTTTCTTTATGTCTTAAATTCCAGCTTTTATCCACTTAAACCTAATGGAGTTCGCTTACATAGAGACTTCATAATAGAAGCAAGCTTTTAGAAATTTTAAAAAGCAGAGGGCTTTTGCACTCTTTCAGGAATAAGGTACAGAACATAAGACAGTAGACAAGAAAAAGTAAGACTGAATATGAACTAAATAGTTTAAAAAGATACAGTCTTGGCCGGGCACAGTGGCTCACGCCTGTAATGCTAGCACTCTGGGAGGCCGAGGTGGGTGGATCGTTTGAGCTCAGGAGTTCGAGACCAGTGTGAGCAAGAGTGAGACCCCATCTCTACTAAAAAAAAATAAAAAAATTAGCTGGACAACTAAAAATATATAGAAAAAATTAGCCTGTACCCAGCTACTTGGGAGGCTGAGGCAGGAGGATTGCTTGAGCCCAGGAGTTTGAAGTTGCTGTGAACTAGGCTGATGTCATAGCACTCTAGCCCGGGCAACAGAGTGAGACTCTGTCTCAAAAAAAAAAAAAAAAAAGATACAGTCTTCAGGACTGAAGAGAAGAATGTTCATGGGGTAAATTGAAGAGGATTTTCAATACAAGAACAGAAAGTATAGCTGCTTCTTGAATATATTTAAAATGAGCAGTCCTGTAGCTTGCCTCTACAAAGCTGACACTTAATGAGCACTTACTGTATACTCAAAAGTACTTGTCTCAACTTATTTAATCCTCACAACAACTATATAAGGTCATTATCATTATTTCCTGCATTTTACAGATGAGTAACTGAGGCACAGAAAACATAAATGACTTGACCAATGTTCCATAACTTTTGAGTGATGGTGCCAGGTTTTAAATGTAGGACAAAGTATAGAAGCTGTTTTCTAAATTGTTCTGTTAAAAAAAGTTTTAGAAAATCCTAGATAACAATGGAAAGCTATACGCAGCTAAAATTAATAGGAAATATCAACAAATATGGAGGTATCTACTGTAAAGAAATTAGGAGAATGTAACACATGAAAGATTATCTAATTTACAACAAAATAAATGCTAATAATGGTTGTGTTTGTTGCTGGTACTATGAATTATTTTGTGCATTCTTACTGCTTTTCTTTATTTCCAATTTTTCTTTTATTAACTTGTTTTCCCCATTATAATACAAGTCATTTTTAAAAGCTTCATGAACTTTAATGAAGAAATTTAATTAAATTTAATTCCATAATTGATTTATAATTTTTAAAAGAGACTGCTTTAACTTACTGGATCATAAACTCATCCAGGGTAGTGAATATATCTTCTGCTTCTTTATAATTTCCCTAA
Source organism: Lemur catta (assembly GCF_020740605.2). Classification (NCBI taxonomy): domain Eukaryota; kingdom Metazoa; phylum Chordata; class Mammalia; order Primates; family Lemuridae; genus Lemur; species Lemur catta. The sequence continues at coordinate 20,255,747 of NC_059147.1, read as the reverse complement.
TACCTATTCTTACAGATAGTAGCAGCCTAATATGTAATTACTGACAAAAGCCCGTATTGTGGACTGTTGAATTCACCATGCAGAGAAGTGAAATGAAATTAAGAAAATTTAGAATTTTCAAAAGGTTGAGTAGAAGAAGTTAGTACTGAGGAATAGTGAGTCGTGGAACTTAGGGAACTTAGAATAGAGTAAGAAAAACCCTAAGTATCAGAGCTCCTTATGTGCCACTATTATAAAAGTACAGCAACTTCAGTTTCCACTAAAAATTTGCAATTTGCTAGAAGTAGCTCTGGTCATTTCACTAGAGACTTTTAAAAAATACAAGGAAGGTGATATCAAAACCAAACAAGGATAATACAAGAAAAGAAAATCACTAGCTGGTCTTTCTCATGAGCATTGATATAAAAATCCTAACTAAAATGTCAACAAATTGAATCTAGCAATATATAGAAAATATTATAAATTATAACCAAGTACGCTTTATTCCAGAAATTGTACAGGTGGTTTAACATTTCCAATTCAATGTATTTCACCATATTAACAGAAAAAAGAGAAATCACACCATCATCTTGATAGTTCTTTTTGTAAGTCTTTGATAAACTTTAATACTCATTCATAATAAAAACTAGGAATGGAAAGGAATTTCCTTAACCGGATTAAAAGGATTTACAAAAATCCACAGCCGAATTCAAAATGAGATAAAGATGACTACTATTGGCACTTCTATTCAACATTGTACTAGAGGCACTAGCCAGTTTAATAAGACAAGAAAAAGAATCAAAAGCATAAGCACTGGAAAAAATAAATAAAGTTGTCATTATTCAGACATGACCTATTATTATAGCATACATAAAAAATCTAAATGAATTTACAATTTTCATGTATTTGGGATAGATCATATTTTTTAAACAGAAAAAGTAAAGTGCTCTAACTATGAAGAAAAAAATGGATTTGTTGGGCTACATAAAATTAAAAACTTTTTTTCACCAAAATATACTCTTACAAAGAGTAAAAAGTCATACCACAACCACAGTGAAATAGAAGATATTTATAAAAAATGATCTGACAAACGACTTATATCTACAATCTATAATATACAAATGATACCCACAAATCAATCAATAAGAAAAATTCAGAGAACCGAAGAGAGAAATAGACAATAGATTTTAAGTAGATGCTTCACAAAGGAGGATACCTGAATGGCAATAAACATGAGAAGGTGCTCAATCATATTAGACACCAAGAAAATGCAAATTAAAATAATCAGAATAACTAAAATACCAAGAGTTAACAAGAAAACAGAGCAATTGGAATTCTCATACACTGCTGGTGGGAGTGTAAATCGATTAAAAACCGCTATAGAAAACTGTTTGGCAGTAACTACATAGCAGAACCGTGCATTCCCTGTATGCAGCAGTTGCACTCCTAGGTATGTTTATGTTCACCAGAGACATTTTCCAGAATGTTTACAGCATACATTTAAAATGATTGAACATCAGAAGCAACTCAAATATTCTTTCAGTGGTAGAATGGATAAATAAATTATGGTATAGTCACACAGTGGAACACTTCACAGCAGAAGTCACCAAACTTTTTCTGTAAAGGGTAAGATAGTAAATATGCTAGACTTTGTTATGCCATAAGGATTTCTGTCACAACTACTCAACTCTATTGTAGCATGAAAGCAGCTATAGATAATATTTAAACAAAATAGCATGACTATTTTGTCAAAAACAGCTTTATTTATGGACATTGAAATTTGAATTTCATATAAATTTTCACATACAATGAAATATTATCTTTTTTTTAACCATTTAAAAATGTAAAAATCTTCTTTAGTTCATAGGCCATACAAATGTAGGCAATGGGCCATATTTGGTCCTCTGGCCTTAATTTGCTGATCCCTGCTCTACGGGAATAAGAATGAATGAACTGTCACTACATATGTCAATAATTAATCTAACATAATTTTGAGTGAAAGAAGCTAGACACAAAATTATACATACTGGATGATTCCAATAATATAAAGTTCAGTAGATGGCAGAATTTATGATGTTAGAAGTACGATAGAGACTACCCTGAAGGGAGTTGATAGTGACTGAAAAGGAGCATGGGGAGCTTCCTGGTCACTAATAAAATACTCTGCTTCTTGGTGTGAATGCTGATTACACAAGGGCGTGCAGCTAGTGACAATTCATAGCATACACTTTTGACTTGTATACTTTTCAGTATGTATGTTACTTGGATAAAAACTTAATTAAAGTGGAAAGCAATTAGTTATATGGAGTGGGAGAAGAAAAAAAAGGAATATATATAAAAGTAGTTTCCTACCTAAAAAAAAAAAAAAAAAATGAGAAGTCACAGCAATCAATGGTAGATTTTTTTTTAAAGGATCATTGAAACATTTGGAAATAATTATGTTGATGACAAATAAAATTCCAAAACAAAAGAGGGCCTGTGAAGATGAAATGAAATATTGTTATAAAATGGCTGAAGTTTTTCATTTCTCTTTAAACACTCTACTTTAAAAGGTCATTTCTTCATTTCTTAAGGAAAATGATATAGATGGACTTTATTGCTGAGAAAGTCCCCAAAAAGAAGAAATCAGAAGATCATTTGACATTTCACTAAACCTCTAACCTTTTCAAGCATCTCTACATGTGTACTGATTAGTTCCCTTCTGATGTCCTTGGATCCTGCTATACTATAGTTATAACTCGACCATACTGAGTCTCAACTGGGCAGCTTGAGAAAATATAGACTTTTCATTTTTTGGTATCAACTTGAAATTTAATTTTCATTTTTATACCCAAAGGATAAATATTTTATCCAAAAAGATATGTACTTAAACTGGTAGTTATTTGGGCTCCCATGGGTTGATTCCATTGTTTCAGTGGTCTCTGTGAGAGATGTAAGAACTTGTTTCGGGGTTTGCTACGGCAGCCAAAAGGCAGATTTAGCCACAGGACTCTGAAATTTTACAATAATTTTTTAAACTTAGAAAGTATAAAGGGTAAAGCAATCTATTACATAATTAGAAACCAGTAAGAAAATTTTTACTTTTTATCTGTTCGTCACTGAGCTTTTGAATAAGAAAAATGTTATTTTTTAAAGCTGGAATACCCTACTTGCTGGACTCTCTCTTTACAGGTCCTTGAAATATTTGTAAAATTTAACATTAACTTATTTTTTATTGCTTTTATGATTCGCCTTCATTGCAACATTACTGAGAATTATTTTTTACCACATTTCCTTTGTTTAAAACCTGCTTTATAGACATATATTTTGTCCTCTTGAATTGTCATCTATATGCACAGACCAGCACATACAGACCATTCCAGCCTGATTTCTAGAATTCTTAGTATAAAACAACAACAACAAAAAAAACCCTGCTGCTCGTGGCTATGATACCTGATATTATTTATGGGTTTTCATAAAGGGAGGAGTGAAAAGGAAAAATACTGTATTGTCTGGCCTCTCTCTACCTTCTCCTCCTTTTCTATCACCCCTCTCCACAGAGGAGTTTAATTTTAAATGATAAATGTGGAAATTAGAGACCATCAAGAAAATCCAATTTGGTGAGGAGTTTTAAAAATCCCATAATAAACGCAGAGTGAAATGTATGATTTAATGCAGGGCGCCAATGGCTGCTATTATGGGCTATTAGCAAATCGCGGCTGAGAGTGAATCTTTATCACTTGGTGAGTGCGGGTTGGTCCTGCCTTTCCCTCTGCTATTGATTTGTAGCCGCTTGTCATAATGACACCGGGAAGCAATGAATGGAAGATGTGCTTTTGATAGGATTCAGGGGGGTCTTGGAGGGGGGATAGAAAATTCAGCAAGTTTTCTATCTCTTCTGCCTGATTAGATTTTTTCTTCTTTTAAGAGCTTTCACATTCCAATAAAAATGCTAAATCAGCTCTGTACCAGAATTGTTAGGGTGTAAATAGCTAGTCACATTTAAAGGAGGAAAAGATGTAGAAGTACCAACCAGACTATGCAACGCTAGATGAATTTGACTTTATAGAAATGGAGTTGCACATGTGTATGCATGTGAACACACGAAGATCACTGTGAAAGGAGGGTCAAGGCATAATGCTATAAGTACACTTACTGTATAGAGATGTATATATATTTTTGTAAGTATGTGATAGTTTGCCTCCAGTATGTGATATAAGGTAATCCAGCTTTGTGTGAATGTGTCCACTTTATGAAAAAGACCCACTCTGTTTTTCTTTGTGTATGTTTAATTCCATAAAGGACAAGAAGAGGTATACTTGTGCTGATGATTAAGTAAATTAAATCTCTTAAATCTAACCAGTCATAGTGCAGATTTACTCAAAATTTGCAGCATAAGGAAAGCATACCGTTTGAGAACAAAGGCACTCATGGGACAATCCAGTGGGGGAAAAATATTTCTCTATAGAAAATAGACATAAAATTTTCTTTAGAGTGAGTTAGCTGTGGTTATGTGGAAATAGTTATTTGTAGCCTCAGTATATTTCTTTCTACCCTTTTTAAGAAGAAACAATGGTTTTCCATTCAGCTTTTTTTATTCCAAGATGATGCTAGGCACTAGAGTTCTCGTCTTTGCTTGAGGAGGTACATGCATGTAGACATGTATGATGTCTACATGATGTATGATGTTATAGCAATGAATATGGGTAAGGCAAGCATAGAGGGAAAAGTGCATTTAATGAACACATGCTACCATTTTGTTAGTTATATCACACGATAAAACCTTCCTTCTCACCTGCCTGCCTTCTCAGGTAAGTCTAGATAAGACTTGGTGAGAAAGAGCACAAGTATTCTTCCTACAGTAAATAGAATACTAGTGTTAGAGACTTGTTAGCTGCTTGTGGTGATAATGTATCCCCATGTATCCCTTTATCCTTTCTAGTTGAGGAAGAATAAAAAACATTAAAATACAATGTTGCACATAAGTAGAAACCAAGTATGAAAAATAAATCCCATCTGGATCCTTAAAAACAAACTAAGACACCACCAGGTCTTCTCGTCTATTGAAATATACCATGACAAAAAATACACAGGCCTGGTTTATAGAATTTTAAATGTCAGGGAACCAAAAGGCTGCTTCGAAAAAAAAAAAATCAAAACTAAGTGTATTTCTCACATTTGTGAAGTAAAAAGAGCTGTGTCCTATTCTAGGTATTAATCTCACTAGAAGTGTGTGTGATTTAAAATCAAGAGTAAATGAAATGGATGTTTATAGAGATTGGACCAAGAACAGAGAGGCTATTTATCTGTAGTTTGAACCTTGTGCTATAGAGGGACTACTTCCATTAGTTATGTCTACCTGAAAGGACCGTAAGAGAGCTTGCATCTTTTCAGACTTTGAGAACAATGAATGCCCTTTAACAGTGAAGGTTTCACAGGCTATGCAAACAGCTGCCAGAGTTCATATACTCTCATACCCCCTCTCCCATTAAAGGACTGTACCTAAACTGTGATAAATTAGAATGTTGCCATTTATTATGTATCATTCATTAAAAACTAATTAGAGGCAGAAAGAGGCATTTCTCCATTTTTCAGTGGGGGTTTTATTTTATCCCATGTAGTAAGTGATTATTATTTGGTCTATATATGGCTGTTTCATAATACAATGAATTGCCTATATTAAAGTAATAATACTGTATGTTCACATAGCCTTTGTTCTAATGTAAAAGCACAATTAATCATTCTAAGACCACAATGAGGTAGTCGTTCCCATATTTCTTACATATTAAGTGATTTCTACTGTTATCCAACCAGAAGTAATAGAGTTAAAAGTAGAAGTATGAAACATTATTATTTTTCTCACCCCGTGTTTATATAAAATATAACCATTCTCATTCTATAAATTGGGATAAATATATATTTTATAACTCAGAAAATTTCTGAAATACGTATACTTATATTTACTATGAAATCTATGAAAAACTATAATAAAGTTTATTGTTAGCTTATTATATACAGTGGTTATTTCTTCTTTCACAGTGACTGGATAAACATTTTCCTACTATTTAAAATTTTACCTTCTGGGGAGCTTGATAAGTAAGATGTATAAACTATTGACAATTTTTCTAATTGAGATGAACTGAATAAATACATGAAATGAGATTAGAGTTTATTTGCAAAGCACTTTCACATATATTAAGTGCTAGTATATTGCTATGGTTGCTTTTATTGTAGTTGAACAACATAGAGATAAGTAGTAGAAGAAAAACAGTATTTATACATATAAATAGAACGAAGAAAGTAAGAAACTCAAGACAAGAATAAATCCTTGTTGTGTGTAAATAGAAGACTGAAAATCAAATAAGAATAAGACAGAAAGGGGATTAGAAATTTCTAGACATAAAAACATTAACAAATAAGAGGAATAAACAGTACATTAAAGAAACTTTCAAGATAAATGGGAATGAAGATGTTAAGCAGAATTTAACCTAATGTTTTATACATCCATTATCTTCTTTAAGCTTTTGTGGGGTAGCAAAAGAGCATGATCTTTTCCAAAAGTGTTCACAGCACAGTAAAATTTCTATAAGCTTTGTACATTATCACCCTAATCCTCCCATTATCAACACTCCTGTGTGGTTTCTGTCAAGAGTTATTGCCCTTGTTTGATGGAGAAGCTGAATCACAGTGGAGATCACTGACTTTGTCAAGGTCAATGGTGAGTCAGGGACGGAAATAGAAGCTAGAGTTTTTTTTTTTACTCTAAGTATTGTGGCCTCTTTATACCCATTTCTCTGTCTATTGTTATCTTGGATTTCCTAGAGCCCCTGTTCTATTTAGACACCATTCAAGGGATTTAGATAACACAAGTACCTGAAGAGCCATGTTTCAAGAGTATTTCATCGCTAAACATTGTTCCACTCTAAAAATATTAGGATATATGTTACGTTTTCTTTGTACCTCTTATTTTTTGGATTGGTATTTTTTAACATACTTTGTTTAATCACTTTTTAACACATTGTACACATTTAACCTTATTTAATGTGCGCAAGGTGGAGTAACATGCCCCCTCTCCCCCCAAAAAATTAAAAAAAATTAAATCTAGTAGATTCATGAATTCTAATCCTTTCCTTGGTGTTCTTAGTTTCCTTATTTACCAGAAGATAGTTTCAGAGATCTTATTTTTGCCCATGTTTGTGGGCCAAGTGTTTGATTGATCTTCACTTTAATTTTTAAACAAAATGATAGAAATACATAAACATGCATACATACATAGATATACCACACACATGCATGTATTAACATAAGTATTAGTCCTTTTTGAATGTTTAGTTTTTCCTAATTTTTCTCATACTCTGTAATTCATTTTGGATATGCTCTTTTATAAAAGAGTAAAAATTATACCAAGATAGAGTGATAGTTTATGGAGTTACCAGTCTCGTAGTTCAAATTCCTTAGTGTGTATTAGACAATGAAAACACTGATTTCCTCCACTCCTTTAAATTTCTTTGTGCCAGGGTCAAACTGCTTTAAGGAATATATTGCTGTTATTTAAAATATGCTGCCTTTTCGAAATATTGAAAGAATGTTTTCTTTTTCCTGGAATTTAAAGATACTCTTGGCTTATGGTCAAGTAATTTGTTTTTCTCCCTTTTGGATTTTGATTAAGCATGAACAGAAGTTTTACTATCTGTCACCAGAAATAAAAATTTCAACACAAATAAGTTTTTGTGAAATTTTCTTAGGCTATCACCTGCCTAAGTATATAAATTTCCAGAGATTGAGAGGTTGAGAGAAGCAAATTATTGTCACCGCTTTTTTTCTGATAGAACAAACTCTTGTTTTTCTAACTACTATGCAATATACTAACACTTTATGCAAATTATTTTTTTAAAGCTCACCTTTGAACAAAAGACACATTGTTTTTAAAAATGTATGTAGCTCATTTTATTTAAATTTTGAAAAAAATCCTCTGACTCTATAACATAGTATTATAGTTTTACCTAGCTGGCAGTGAAAAATATGAAATTGTTCTCAAGCATTATTTATCTTTTTTTGGTGGCTGTGGTGCCAAATAAAACCTAAGGTTCAGTATAATCAGAACAATCCATGAAAATAATTGTCTGAGAACATTTCATGTGCAAGACATCACTAGAGGGCGCTCTTCAGCAGGTTGCTAAAGACAGTCTTAGTGGTATCAGAGCCTGGCTTGGTGATGGAGGTAAAGATTTGAGGAGCTGAGGAGTAGGGTTGGGGTGGGGAATGGCATTTAACCTTTTATAAGATCTGTTCTTCCCAAAAGACTGGAAAATCAGCAATGTCAATGAAACTATGTCTCTTAAAACACATGTTTAGAATTTTCCATGAAGCATGTATTTCTTAGAGATGAATAATCTTAGTTACCTCCATGTGTCTCCCCTCTTTACATAAACTAAGGGTAACATTTATTACTTTATTTTGTTTTTAAAATTAAGTATTATAAGGTTGTTACCCGTGTTTCTGTTTATATCAGTATTGTTTTCTACAGCAGATAGAAAAAATAATAAATTTTGGTACTTCATTTCTGGGAAAAAAAGTGTATTTTTTCAAAACCAGTAGCTGAGACTGCAGGCATGTGCCTCCACGCCCCACTAATTTTTAATTTTTTTTTTCCCAGAGATGAGGATCTCACTACGTTATCTACGCTGGCCTCAAGTGATCCTCCCACCTCCACCTCCAAAAGTGCCAGGATTGATTACAGGCATGATCCACCATGCCCGGCCTAGAATTTATGAAAAACAATTTTTTGTTTAACTTTTGCTTTTCAAAGTGTTAAAAGAAAATGGAAAGACAAGCCACAGAGTAGGAGAAAATCTTTTCAAATCACATAGCTGGTAAAGGACTTCTAACCAGAACATATAAAAACTCTTACAACTCAATAATAAAAAGACAATAAACACTTTTTAAAATGGGAAAAAGATTTGAATAGATGTTTCATCAAAGAAGATATTCAGATGACAAGTAACCATGGGAAAAAAGTTCAACATCATTAGTCATTAGGGAAATGTCAGTTAAAACCCACAATGAAATACCACTCCTACCCTCAGTTCTTTAGGGATGGACTAAATGGCTGGTACCATTGTTTACAAAAGTATCTTGTGCTTAGTGGAGCTTATGTTCAAAAATAATGTTTATATTTTTTTATCTTTTAATTCCATTTTTCTGTGAACATTTTAAAGTCTCCTTGTAGATGCAGTTTAGTATTTTGCCAAAGTCTCCAGGGCAGTAGATCTCAAAGTATGGGCCAGAATCTCCTGGAAGTGGTATCTTTGATATCTTTTAGGGGTCTGTAAATTTAAAAACTACTTCATAATAATACCAGGACATATGAGTTCAAAACTATTTTTTATAATTATGCCAAGATATTATTTGCCTTTCTACACATTCTCTCAGTAGTGTACAATAGAGTTTTCCAGAGAACATACGATATTGCAATAAGTAGAATTCAGAAGCAGACACAAAAACCCAAATGTCTTCTATTAAGCTATAAAATAAGAGAATTGCAAAAAAAAAAGTAAAATAGTGCCACTATTCTCACTAATATTTTTATTTTCATAAAATATAGCTATTTTCATAAATATATGCTATATGTATGACTTTCGTGTTTGAATTGATAGATATTTTAGAAAATTCTTAGTTTTAATTTTTAATACACTAAATATTGATATATTCTACATAAATAATATCTCTTTGGACTCTGCAATTTTTGAGTGTGAAGAGGTTCTAAGATCAAAAAGTTTGAGAACGGCTGCTCTTGGGAATCACTAGGTAGTTTATTTCTTTCTTTCTCATTGGATCTCACTCCTCTTGGGTACCCTGCATAAATGCCAGGTAGTTTGGCCTCCCTAAACTTTTGTCTCTCTCTCCTCAACTACAGGAAACTGCCATGCACTTGTGGTTTACCCTACCTAGACTGTGCTCTGGAAAGTGCCTCCAGACAGAAACTGGGGTGATTGTGGGGATTGCCTTGTTTATTTTCTTTTTCAGGGATCATAATCCTGTGATGCCTTTTGTTTAACATACAAATCCAGCTTTTTCGTATATTTTGTCCAGTTTTCCCACAGTCACCCCAGCTTTCTGTCTAGAGGCACTTTATAGACCACAGCCTAGGAAGTAGAAACCAAGCAGAGTATGAACATAAGGCACATCTGATACTTGTAACTTCATTGGTCATTCAAGATGTTTGTGAAATGCTTTTAGATAAAACCCCTAATTTAATTCTCATAAGAATACTACAGGTGGGAACTACAATATTTCCCATTTTACTAGAGAGAAACAAAAATTTTAGGAATGCAGATTTCAGTTAGGCTAGAATCTGAGCCCAAGTAGTCTAAGTTCAGAGAATTAAACTCTACACTATAGCATCTTCCATTGATTAAACTGGTATTTATTGAATGCATGTTATATGCCAGGCACAATTCTAAATACCAGGGGATACAGCAGTAAACAAAACAGACAAAATTCTTCTCCTTCTGTAGTTTATATCTTAGTAAGGAGAGACAAGGAATAAATCAGGTAAGTAAATCATGTTTCTGTTAGGTAAGTATTCTAGAGAAAAAGAAAGCAATAAAGGAAGATACGGAACATTGCTGAGATGGGAAGTATAGTCAGTTTTAAATAGGGTATTCAGGAAAGGCTTCAGTGGGAAAGTGACATTTGAAGGAAGTGAAGAGTGAATTTTAAGACTATCCAGGGATATACCAGGAAAAAGTTGTGGTGTATGCAAAGGTTATGAGGTAGGGGTGTGCTAAGCAATCTTGAGGAGGCCAGCATGCAGGAGTAAAGAATGCAAGCAAGAGAGCAGTAGCAGGCAAGATCATTAAAGTAATGGAGAGTCTGATTGTATAGAGTCCTGTAGAATCTCTGGTTTTTACTCTGAATGAGATGAGACCTCACTGGAGGTTTTAAGCAAAGGAGTGACATGAACAAATTTCTATGTTATGCTAAAAAATACACTGTGTTAGGGGATAGGAGACAGGTGGCATGAAAACAGGGAGTCTAGTTAGGAGTCTATTGCAATATTCCAGGCAAACCATGATAATATCCATGGAGGTAGTGAAAAGTGGTTTGTTTCCTTCTTAATAAGCAGTAATAGTTATTGTATGACAGTGACATTATTTTTGCTGTCATTTGTATTAAAAGCCTTAAATTATACTTTTTTCATCATACATCATCTGTCAGTAATTAGGATAGTCTTTGAAATCCTCTATCTCAGGTATTCTTTCTTTCTTTGTTAATATTTAACAAATTTGGCACATTTTAAAATGGTCACACAAAATAAAAGTTTCATTACACCATCATATCCATAAACAGTTAACACACGCCACTTTACACATATGCCATTTTGGCTGATGCACTCACCCCATGGAACTCATTGTTCATTGTTTGCAGACATTGCCTGAGGACCCATGTCTTTTTCTGAGGATTAACTTCGTAAAGCACAGCTTGTCCCTTCTTACCATGTGTACATGGGAATTATCTGCCTTAAAGCTATGGCTTTCTCTGAGACCCTATGGGGAATGAGACAGCTCCCTCTGTTTCAGTTTACAAGAGAAACCTGACATCCATGGTCGTTCTTCGGAAACAATACCGTTATCCTGATACCTAATTTTTCCTGGGGACAAGCAAGCAAGTTCAACCTTGCCTTAAAGTGCAAAATGGAGAAAACAAATAGAAAACAAAGGAAAACAATCTATGGTCTTCAGTTATCTATGGACATTCGGCTTATCCCGTTGTTAACAATTGGCTTTGAGAGCTCATAATAACAGCTCCTAGAATTACAGTTTTAGTCTGTGCGTTTATTTCCACTGAAGTGAATTTATCTTTGTCATATTGAGTTGAAAACTGAAGACACAAGAAATTGAGTCTCAAACCTACTAGTTTACTAAACCTACTAAATTACTGTCTTAATTAACACATCTTCTTTTATAATATTTCTTCATATCTTGGGCTGAGATAGTAAAAGAACTGGGTTTTAGTCCTGTTACTCATTTTGGGTTTATTTTTTGAGACTTCGCACAGGTTAATATTAGTTGCTCTTGGGGTTTGGAAGTGTAGAAATACAGAATCTGAGTCCTACTCTTTCAGAATAGCACCAAATAGCAACAACTTTTAGCTGTTGTTTTCTGCAATAGATTTTTAACTTACAAGACTATAGGTGAAGATCTTAATATTATAATTTTTACTATTTGAGTCACAAAGTAATACCCTTCTATCTTAGACCTGGGTTATTTGGTTTTTGTTTTTTTTTTAAGCTGTTAGATTTTTGCCTTGTTAAATTCTGCATTGATTAAATGGACTTAAACATAGTTACTTTTCTGCACTGAAAATTAAGAAAGACTACAGATAACACTGTAACAATATATAATGGCCACATTGAAAATATCCTACTATTCTAACTCCTAGTAACAGGGGGATTGAGAAGTGCATTGTGGTGCTCTATGTTATCAATCAAGAAAACATCCTAGCATCCCTTTAATAACATGTTATGAAGCATTTTTTGGTAGTTTTAAAACCTATTTTTTACTCTTAGTAACAATTTCTGAAACTATTTTGTTATGTCAAGTGATCCTCTATTTCATTTTATTTCATTATGTATATTTTGTGTTTACTACTTTCACGCTTCAAAGGATGCCCCTAATTCTAGGATTTTGTAAATCAGTTTTTATTCCATCTAGAACCTCCATTATTCTCAGCTTTCTAGACTGAGACATCTTAATTATTTCATGTTTGTCTTCCCCTTCCTTAACTCCCTTGAGTTTAGTGACATTTAATATTATATATTTTTATTTCAGCTTATTATGGGGGTACAAAAGTTCAGGTTATATATATTGCCCAAGCCCCCCCATCCCCCCGAGTCTGAGCTTCAAGCGTGTCTATTCCCTAGACAGTGCTCATTGCACTCATCACATAGGTATGCACCCATCCCCTCCCCTCATCCCCCCACCCACCCCCAGTCAGAACTTCAAGCGTGTCCATTCCCCAGACAGTGCGCATGACACTCATCAAGTAGGTATACACCCATCCCTTCCCCCCAGCCCCCACCTCTGTCTGATACCCAATTGGTGTTATTCCCAAATGTGCACTTAGGTGATGATCAGGGAAACCAGTTTGCTGGTGAGTACATGTGGTGCTTATTTTTCCATTTTTGGGATACTTCACTTAATAGAATGGGTTCCAACTCTCTCCAGGAGAACCAAAGAGATGCCATATCACTGTTATTTCTTATAGCTGAGTAATATTCCATGGTATACATATACCACATTTTGCTAATCCATTCATGAATTGATGGGCATTTGGGTTGTTTCCACATCTTTGCAATTGTGAATTGTGCTGCTATAAACATTCGGGTGCAGGTGTCTTTTTTATAGAATGACTTTTGTTCTTCTGGGTAGATGCCCAATAATGGGATTGCTGGATCGAATGGTAGGTCTACTTGAATCTGTTTAAGGTATCTCCATATTGTTTTCCATAGGGGTTGCACTAGTTTACAGTCCCACCAGCAGTGTATGAGTGTTCCTGTCTCTCCACATCCACGCCAACATGTATTGTTTTAGGACTTTTTGATAAAGGCCATTCTCACTGGAGTTAAGTGATATCTCATTGTGGTGTTTTTTTGTGTTTTTTTTTGTTTTGAGACAGAGTCTCACTTTGTTGCCCGGGCTAGAGTGAGTGCCGTGGCGTCAGCCTAGCTCACAGCAACCTCAAACTCCTGGGCTTAAGCAATCCTACTGCCTCAGCCTCCCGAGTAGCTGGGACTACAGGCATGCGCCACCATGCCTGGCTAATTTTTTCTATATATATTTTTAGTTGTCCATATAATTTCTTTCTATTTTTAGTAGAGACGGGGTCTCACTCAGGCTGGTCTCGAACTCCTGACCTCGAGCGATCCACCCTCCTCGGCCTCTCAGAGGGCTAGGATTACAGGCGTGAGCCACTGCACCCGGCCCTCATTGTGGTTTTGATTTGCATTTCCCTGATGATTAGAGATGTTGAACATTTTTTCATATGTTTGTTACCCATTTTTATATCTTCTTTTGAAAAATTTCTATTCATGTCCTTTGCCCACTTTTTGATAGGGTTGTTCGATTTTTTCTTACTGATTTTCCTGAGTTCTAAATAGATTCTCGTTATCAGTCCTTTATCTGATGTGTAGTATGTGAGAATTTTTTCCCGTTCTGTAGGTTGTCTGTTTACTCTCATGACTGTTTCTTTGGCTGTGCAGAAGCTTTTTAATTTGATCAGGTCCCATGTTGTTGCTGTGATTGCCTTAGGGGTCTTCTTCATAAATTCTTTGCCTAGGCCAATGTCTATAAGAGTCTTTCCTACATTTTCTTCTAGAATTATAATAGTTTCCCACCTAAGGTTTAAGTCTGTTATCCACCATGATTTGATTTTTGTGAGAGGTGAAAGCTGTGGGTCCTGTTCTAGTCTTCTACATGTGGCTATCCAGTTTTCCCAGCACCATTTATTAAATAAGGAATCTTTTCCCAGAGTATGTTTTTGTCTGCTTTGTCAAAGATTAGATGGCTATATGAGGATGGTTTTATATTTGGATTTTCTGTTCTGTTCCACTGGTCTGTGTCCCTGCACTTGTGCCAATACCAAGCAGTTTTAATAATCACAGCCTTGTAGTATAGATTGAAGTCTGGCAAATTAATACCTCCCATTTTGTTTTTGTTGCTTAAAATTGCTTTTGCTAAATGGGGTCTTCTCTGGTTCCATACAAAGCGTAAAATTATTTTTTCTATATCTGTGAAAAATGATGTTGGTAATTTAATAGGGATTGCATTGAATCTGTAGATAACTTTGAGCAGTATAGACGTTGTAACAATGTTGATTCTTCCAATCCACGAGCATGGTATGGTTTTCTACCTATTTACATTCTCTGCGATTTCCTTCCTCAGTGTTTCATAGTTCTCCCCATAGAGGTCCTTTACCTCCTTAGTTAAATATATTCCTAGGTATTTTATTTTCTTTGTTGCTATTTTGAAGTGTATTGAGTCCTTAATTTGGTTCTCCGTTTGACTGTTATTGGCATATATGAATGCCTCTGATTTGTGTGTATTGATTTTGTATCTTGAGACTTTACTGAATTCATTGATCAATTCCAGGAGTCTCTTGGTTGAATCCCTGGGGTTTTCTAGATATAACATCATATCATCAGCAAAGAGTGAAAGTTTGATCTCTTCTTTCCCTATTTGGACTCCCTTGATTCTGCTCTCTTGCCTGATAGCTCTCGCAAGGACTTCCAATACTATGTTGAAAAGTAATGGGGACAGTGGGCAGCCTTGTCTGGTTCCAGTTTGAAGTGGGAATGCTTTCAGTTTTTCCCCATTCAGTATGATGTTGGCTGTGGGTTTGTCATATATGACTTGTATCGTTTTTAGAGAGGCCCCATCTATGCCTATTTTGTTAAGTGTTCTTATCATAAAAGGGTGCTGAATTTTGTCAAATGCTTTTTCTGCATCTATTGAGAGGATCATATGATCTTTATTTTTGCTTCTATTTATGTGGTGAATTACATTTATAGATTTGCATATGTTAAACCATCCCTGCATCTCTGGGATGAAGCCCACTTGGTCGTGATGGATTATTTTTTTGATAAGTACTTGGATTCGATTTGCTAGGATTTTATTGAGAATTTTTGCATCTATATTCATGAGGGATATTGGTCTGTAGTTTTCTTTTTTTGTTGCATCCTTTCCTGGTTTTGGTATCAAAATTATGTTGGCTTGGTAAAATGTATTGGGGAGAATTCCATCCTTCTTGATGTTGGAAAATAGTTTATGTAAGATGGGCATCAGTTCTTCTTTGTAGGTATGGTAAAATTCAGGTGTGAACCCATCTGGTCCAGGGCTTTTCTTTTTGGGAAGGTTTTTTATTGCTGTGTCGATTTCAGATCTAGATATTGGTCTATTCAGGAATTCTATTTCTTCCTGGTTGAGCCTGGGAAGTCTGTGTGTTTCTAAAAATTTGTCCATTTCCTCCACATTTTCCAATTTATGTGCATAAAGATTTTTGTAGAATTCATAGATAATATCAGGTATCTCTGTGGCATCAGTTGTGATTTCTCCTTTCATGTTCCTGATGAAGGTTATTAGAGTTTTTTCTTTTCTGCTCTTGGTTAGTCTAACCAGAGGTGTGTCTATTTTGTTTATTTTTTCAAAGAACCAACTTTTTGTTTTATTAATCTTCCTTATGGTTTGTTTGTTGTCCTTTTCATTTAGTTCTGATTTGATCTTAATAACTTCTCTCCTTCTGCTGGGTTTGGGGTTGGTCTGTTCTTCCTTCTCCAGCTCTTTAAGTCTATTCATTAGATTGTCTGTTTGTAAGTTTTCTGTCTTTTTGATATAGGCATTTATGGAAATAAATTTTCCTCTCAGAACTGTTTTAGCTGTGCCCCACAGATTTTGATAAGTTGTGTCTCCTGTGTCGTTTAATTCAAAGAATCTTTTGATTTTTGTCTTGATTTCTTCATTTATAAAATAATCGTTCAGGAGAAGGTTATTTAGTTTCCATGACTTTGAGTAGGAATGAGAATTTCTGTTAGGGTTCATTATTACTTTTATTCCACTGTGATCTGAGAAGATGCATGGTATAATTTCTATTTTTTTTAATTTTTTAAGACATGCTTTATGTCCTAGGATATGGTCAGTCTTGCAGAATGTCCCATGAGCTGATGAGAAGAAAGTATATTCAGTGGATTTTGGGTAGAATATCCTGTAGATGTCAGTCAGGCCCATTTGTTCTAGCATTCTATTTAAGTCCATTATTTCTTTGTTTATTTTTTGTTTGGAGGATCTGTCCTGTACTGTCAGCGGCGTGTTAAAGTCTTCGACTATTAAAGTGTTGTTATCTATTGTTTGGTTCATATCAAGTAGGGTTTGCTTTATGAATCTGGGTGCACCTAAGTTGGGTGCATATATATTAAGTATAGTTATGTCTTCTTGTTGAATTGTACCCTTCACCAGTATATAGTAACCATCTTTGTCTTTCATTACTTTTGTTGATTTAAAAACTAAGTTATCGGAGATTAAAACCGCCACGCCAGCTTTCTTTTGGCTTCCATTTGCTTGAAATATCGATTTCCACCCTTTTATTTTCAGTCTAAATGTATCCTTGCAGATTAGATGAGTTTCCTGAAGACAGCAGATACTTAGCTTGTATTTTTTTAACCATTGGGCCAATCTATGTCTCTTGAGTGGGGAATTCAATCCATTCACTTTAAATGAGAGAACTGATAAGTGAGACAAGTTTCTGTTCCTCATGTTGGGTTGAATTTCATTGTTCTGTTTTCTCTCTTCAGCCATTGTGATAACTGGGTTTTTATCTTTATCTCTTGAGTAGTTTTACATTCGTGGGTCTTTCTTGTGCTGGTCCGTGTGTAATTCTGTTTTGAGTACTTCTTGGAGAGCTGGTCTTGTCTTGGTGAATTCTCTGAGTTTTTGTTTATCTGAGAATGTCTTAATTTCACCTTTATATATAAAACTGAGCTTAGCTGGGTATAAGATTCTAGGCTGGGCATTATTCTGTTTCAGAAGAGTGAGAATGGGGCCCCAATCTCTTCTTGCTTGTAAGGTTTCAGCTGAGAAATCTGGCCTGATTTGGATGGACTTTCCTTTGTATGTTACTTGTTTCTTTCTCCTTACAGCTCAAAGAAGGGCCTCTTTAGTGGATATTTTGGTCAGTCTGATAACTGCATGTCGTGGTGTCTTCCTAGTTGGTATGAATCTCCCAGGGGTTCTTTGAGCTTCTTGAACCTGTATATCCAGAGTTTTGGCAAGGCCTGGGAAATTTACCTCAATTATATCTTCAAATAGCTTATCCAACCCTTGCTTATTGTCTTCTTCACCCTCAGGAATGCCGATAACTCTCACATTAGGCTTCTTCACATAATCCCACATTTCTTGTAGACTCTGGTCTTTTCTCTTATTTCTTTGCTCTATCTCTGTGACTGACTTATTTAATTGGAAAGTGTTATGTTTGATCTCTGAGATTCTTTCTTCTGTTTGATCTACCCTGCTCTTGAGACTTTCCACTGTGTTTCGTAGCTCCCTGAATAAATTCTTCATTTCCAGGAGTTCAGTTTGATTTTTCTTCAATATTTTGATTTCTTTAGTGAATTTTTCTTCCAAGTCCTGGATCTTTTTTGTGGTTTCTTTGTGTTGGTTATCCATTTATTTCTTGCATAATATTCAGCTTATTTATGATCCATGTTTGAAATTCTTCCTGTGACATGTTGCTATTTTGAATCTGGTTTGTGTCAATTGGTAGAGAACTAGTAATCCTCTTTGAGGGCAAGATTTCAGCTTGATTCTTTATACTCCCAGAGTTCTTTTGCTGAGCCCTTCCCATCTGGATCAATCGTTAGGTCTCTCTTTCAGCTTTAGTCTGGATAGAGGCAGTGCCATGTGCACTGATCTTAGGCTGTGTAGCAGCCCAGGTAAGCTGCCTCCTCTGTTACTAGGGGAAGCCCTTCACGTGTTGTTTAGGATTTTGCTACCTCAGCTGGGGGACTGCTCCTTTTGGGTCCAGCCCCAGAGAATTAATTTGACCCAAAACCGGTTTGAGAGTCAAGTCACTGGGCTGTTCTAATTGCAGACGGAAAGCGACTTTTTCCTTGCCTCTTCCTCTCCCAAGGTGGTTTCTGCCTCTCTCTGCACGAAAGACAGTGGCTAGGGGGAGGGGGCGGTGCCCTCGCTCACCCAGCACCCTGGCTGCTGCAGCTCCCAGGGGAGATGGTCCGCCCCACCCCAATGTCCACAACGTCCACACTCCACTCTCTCGCGACTGGGGAAGCACTCAGTGTTCACGCAAAGGTGGAGCTCCTAGTGGGGGTCCACAGACCAGGGGAGGGAGCTGCCCAGGGAGCCGCCCAGTTCCCAATTGTTCCACAGCGGCTAGGCTGTGGACCCTGACAATGGCGGCTGCCCGCCCGCAGATCGCTGGCACTGGGGGCGAATGTTCAGGGTCTGGCAGGGGCCAGAGGAGCCAGGGATTGAGGGAGCCCAGCCGCCCACGTAAAGGAGACAGTTCAGCGTCCCCCAGGTGTCTTTCGCTGCAGCCTAGCACAAACCCTCTCCCAGTTGCAGTCCGCCCACAGAGCTCTGGGGTCCAAAATGCCTCCTGCTATTGACTCCTCTCCACAGAGCCCCACGTCTCCCACTGTGATTCTGCACCGACTTTAGGCAGATCCCTAATTGAGTGGGTGTGTAGGTCAGTGGGGAAACAAGCCGCTTTTCTGTGGGGCTGAACCTACCTCACTCGCTGGTGAGGCGGGTACAGCCATCCCATGCTCCCCTCTCTATTGTCCGTCCTGCACTCTCCAGATTTTCACGATCTGATTTCCCGTTCACCTCAGTCTTTTCTTGCTCTCTGTGTCCCACGCTGATTCTCCATGGGTTCACACCACTGTTCTTGTTGGGGAGCGATCCTCTAACGTGGCAGACTGAGATCCATGCCTTCCTCTCCAGGTGCACGAATCCAGGAGGTCACCACCACTCCGCCATCTCTCCTCCGACCAGTGTTTATTTTTGATATGCAAGTAACTATTTCTTTGTATTGATAAGAATTGGGGGAATGAGGGAACTTATATACCAAAAATGGTTGAGTTTTTCTTTCTCATGAAGAAGCCTTGGAATCTTGCTCTACAGAGAAATCATCTAGGGTGTGTGACACCGGCAAGATGACAGAGAGGCAGTTCTCTTATACCCCATAGAAGCACCAATTTGCATAACCACCCATGGGTGAGAATATCTTTGTGGAAGTCAGCTGAGAGGTTCAGCACACTGGTGGAGCAAAAAAATCTGAGAGTGGATACACTGAAGAAGGTAAGAAGAGCAGTTTGATTTTACCCATGTCACTCCTCCCCAAAGTAGCATAGCTTGGTGTCAAAAGAGGCTCCCTTGGCCCACAGTTTCTCCCATGGGGGAAAATGAGAGCAAAGTGAGAGCTTGGGTTACTCAGCCTTGCAGGATGCTGCCCAATAATCTCACTTCATCTTGCCGTACCCATAACACCAAGGGTTTCTGCATGGCTGAATCATCTAGGGACAGCTAGGAACAGGGAAAAGGAACAGGAACTCACAGCAACTGGCATGCAGTTCTCAGCATCCAGCCACAGATCTGGTTAACTGGCTCGTGGACTCTACCAAGAGACCTACCTGAAAATCCTTCAAGACAGCTTTCCCACATACCCTCCCAACAAGCTGTTGTGTGCTGCTATTAATAGAACTGCATTCCCCTCCCCCCACATCAGTGGCACCTCATGCATGTTGCATGGCCTATGCAAGCTCTCACAGACAGCACATGGATCTTAACAGCAGGTGCATATCTTAGCAGCCACCTCACCTCTACTGGTTTGTGAGAAGGCACACAGCCTTAAACGTTTTAGGGCACTGCCCTAGGGAAAATAAACGAGGGTTTCAGCACCAGGCCTGGTTTTGCAGGATTAAAAGAAAGTACACAATACTAAGACTTCCCCGGTAAGAGGGAACAAGAGGAGTGGAGCAGATGCATCAATAGTAAAAGTCTGAGAAACCCTCAGAAGCTCTACCTGGGCTCACTGGTGAAGGTTTATCCCTTGAAGGCAGTCAGTAAAGACTGGAGGAATTGACTGCTTCATCATATGTAACAACAGCAACACAAGTCTTCAAGGAACATGAAGATTCAAGGAAATACAGTACCACTAAAGAAACGAAATAAAGCTCCACTGGCTAGACCAAAAGAAATCGAGATCTATAAAGGGACTGATGATAAATCCAAAATAATCATTTTAAAGAAGCTCAGTGAGCTACAAGAGAGCACAAATAGTGAAATGAAATTAGGGAAAAACAATGCTTGAACAAAATTAGGAGTTCAACAAAGAGATAGAAACCATAAGAAAAAACCAAACAAATTCTAGAGCTGTATAATAAAAGTTTGAACTGGAAAATTCAAGGAAGAGCTGCAACAGCAGACTCAATCAAGCAGAAGAATCAGTGAACTCAAAGAGAACTCATTTGAAATTACCCAGTCAGAAGAAAAAAAAGAAAAAAGAGTGAAAAAGATGAAAAAAGCATACAGGACTTATGGGACACCATCAGGTGGGACAATATATACGTTATGGAGTACCCAGAAATAGCAGAGAAAGGTAAAAACTTTTTAAAAGATACAATGACAGAAAATTCCCAAATATGAAGAAGGAAATAAGCATCCAGGTACATGAAGCCCGAAGAACTCCAAATAGGTTGAGTGTAAGTAGGTCTTCACTAAGGCACATTAAAATCAAATTATCAAAATTCAAAGACAAAGAGAATTTTGAAAGCAAAAAGGGAAAGGTGACTTGTTACATACAAGGAACTCTTGGTAAGACTGACAGCAGATTTCTCAGTAGAAACGTTACAGACTAGAAATGGGATGGTATATTCAAAGTGTTGAAAGAAAAAAACCTGCCAACCAAAAACATTCCTGACAAAGCTATCCTTCAGAAATAAGGGAGAGATAAAGACTTTTGCAGACAAACAAAAGCTGAGGTCTAGTTTTTCACTCGTAAGGCAGTTACAAGAAATGCTAAAGGAAGTTCTTCAAGTTGAAATGAAAGGATACTATTACAATCATGAAAACATATGAAGGTGTAAGGCTCAGTGATAAAGATAAATATATAGTCAAATTAGAAAATTCTAATGCTGTAATGTTGCAGAAGTAACCAAAAGAGAGCAGGGTGGCTATCTGTCATAAAAAATAATGTCTCTAGAAAATGGTAAAGGAGTCAGTTCATCAAGAGGAGATATAACATTTGTAAATTTATATGCATTCAATTTTGGAGCACCTAAAAATAGCAAATATTAACAGAGTCAAAGGGAAAAGTAGACAACAATTTAATAATAGTAGGGGACTTCAATACTCCACTTTCAACAATAGATAGATCATCTAGACAGAAAATCAATAAGGAATGGTAGACTTGAACAAATGGATCTAACAGACGTACAGAACATTTCCATCCATTAGCAGCAAAATACCCATTCTTCATTCTTCTCAAGTACACTTGGAACATTGTCAAGGATAGATCATATGTAGGTCACAAAACAAATCTTAAACAATTTAAGAAGATTGAAATCATATCAAGTATCCTCTGACCACAAATGTATAAAAGTATTAATAGAAACAGGAGGAAAACGGGAAAATTCACATATATGTGAAAGGTAAGCAGTACACTGCTGGACAACCAAAGGCTCAAGAAGAACTCAAAAGGGAAGTCAAAAAATATCTTGAGACAAACAAAAGTGGTAACACAACATACAAAAATGTAGGTGAAGCAGCATTTCTAACAGGGAAGTTTATAGCAATAAATGTCCTACATTAAGAATAAAGAAAGATCACAAATAAACGGCCTAATTTTAGACCTCAGGAAACTAGATACAGTGGTGAAGGCTGAAGGTTTTTCCTCTACTATCAGGAACAAGACCAGGATGCCCACTCTCACCACTTCTATTTCACACAGTCCCTGAAGTCCTAGCCAGAGCAATAAGGCCAAAAAAAAATCCAGATCAGAAATAGAGAAGAAAAACTGTCTCTCTTTGAAAACAATCAACAAAACAAGTCATCTGACTTGATCTTATGTAAAGAAAACCCTAAAGACTCTACCTACCAAAAAAAATTGTTAGATCTAATACATGAATTGAGTTTGCAGGATACAGTATCAGTTGTGTTCCTATCACTAACAACAAACTATCTAAAAAAAATTAAGAAAACAATTCCAGTTATGGTAACATCAAAAAGAATAAAATACTTAGGTATAAATTTAACCAAGAAGGTAAAAGAGCTCTATACTGACAGCTATGAAAAGCTGATGAAAGAAATTGAAGATGACACAAATAGATGGAAAAGTGTCCTCTGTTCATGCATTGGAAGAATTCATATTGTTAAAATATCTATACTACCCAAAGCAATCTATAAGTTCAATGCAATCTCTATGAAAATTCCATGGCATTTTCTCACAGAAATAAAAAATTCCAAAATTCATGTGGAAGCAAAAAAAGCCGCAAGTAGTCAAAGCAACGCTGGGCAACAAGAAGAAAGCTGGAGGCATCACACTTCCTGATTTTAAATTATATTACAAAGCTACAGTAATCAAAACAGAATATTAATGGCATAAAAACAGGCACATATACAATGGAATAGAAACAAGAGCCCAAAAATAAACCCACACATATACAGTTAACTAATTTTTAATAAGGGCACCAGGAATACACAATGGGGAAAGGATTCTGTTCAAAAAACGGTGTTAGGAAAACTGGATATCCACAAGAAAAAGAATGAAATTGGACCTGTATACTACATCATACACAAAAATCAACTGAAAATGATTTAAAAAGAAAAAGAAAACGTAATACCTGAAACCATAACACTCCTAGAAGATAACATGGGGTAAAATCTCCCTGAAACTGGTCTTGGCAATGATTATTTGGATATGGCGCCAAAAGCACAGGCAACAAAAGCAAAAATAAACAAGTGGGACTACACCAAACTAAAAAACCTTCCGCACAGCAAAGTAAACAATCAATAAAATTAAAAGGTGCAACCTATGGATTGGAAGAAAATATTTGCAAACCATATATCTGATAAAGGGTTAATATCCAAAATACACAAGGAGTTTGTACAAGTGGATAGCAAAAATCAGAAATTAACCTGATTTAAAAATGGGCAAAGGACCTGGAGAAGCATTTCTTGAAAGAAGATATACAAATGGCAGTAGGTATATGAAAAAATGCTCAACATCACTAGTCATCAGGAAAATGCAAGCCAAAACCTTAATGAGATAATTACCTTATAGATATTAAGATGACTATTATCAAAAAGACAAGGGATAACAAGTGTTTGTAAGGATATGAAGAAAAGGGAACACTTGTATATTCGTGAAAATGTAAATTGGTACAGCTGTTACGGGAAATAGCATGGAAGCCTCTCAAAAACTTAAAATTAGAACTATCATATGATCCAGCAATCCTACTTCAGGGTGTATATCTAAAGGAAATGAAATCTGTCCCCAAGAGATATTTGCACTTCCATGTTTGTTAAAGCATTATTCACAATAGTCAGGATATGGAAACAATCTAAATGTCCATCAACAGATGAATAGATAAAGAAATTGTGGCATATACATACAAGGGAATATTATTCATCTTTTAAATAAAAGGAAATCCTGTCATTTGTGATAACATGGATAGACTTAGATTGCATTAGGCTAAGTGAAATAAGCCAGTCACAGAAGGACAAATACTGTGTAATCTTACTTATGTACGGAATCTAAAAAAGTTGAACTTATAGAAGCAGAGAATAGAATGGTGGTTGCCAGGGCTGGGAAGAGGGGGAAATGGGGAGGTGATGGCTAAAGGGTACAAAGTTTCATTTATACAAGATAAGTAAATTCTGGCGATCATACAGCATAGTGCCTGTGTGTATAGTTAACCATCTAAAATTTGCTAGGAGGATAGGTTTTATGTCAAGTGTTCTCACCACACACACACACACATACACACACACAATCGATAATAATAATAATAGTAAAGTGGGTGGGTGGGAACTTTGGGAAGTCATGGATGTGTTTCTGGCCTTGGTGGTGATGGTTTCTCAGGTATATACTTATCCTGAAACTCATTGAGATGCATACATTAAAATTGTGCATCTTCTTATATTAATATATCAATCATACCTCAATAAAGAGTATTGTTTAAAAAAAGAAAGCATCTAATGTAATCAAATGGATTTTCTGTGTTGGATATAATTTCATAGAAATTCAGATATTACTTAAAAATTGGTGGAGTGATGGGCCGGGGCATCAGTGGTTTGATTTTTACATACAAACCTACTTAGTGCTTTAGCTTCTGAACAGGTACAAAGGATTTGAGTCATTATTTTTATTTGACTCACAATGTGTCTCTGTCCGATCTGCAAGTAGAACTTCAAGCTCAGTTTTGTAGAAACCAAATGACTGTTTATATTTGAAGGCAGGGAATAGAAAGAGATAGATTCCAAATTAGTGTATCCAGAACACATAGAAACTTATGACTTTCACAAAGTCAAGGATAGATAACTTCCTCCAGCATTTAAAATTATGAATACTTTTAGGTCTTGGCCAGTCATTCTCATAAAGAATGAAAAATAATTCATCTTCCAAGCTAGTTAGTGTATAAAGAAAGCCATATCATCAGTTTCCTCAAGAAAGAGCCAATGTTTCATTAATAGTATCCTATTACCTCAGATTCTAGAACAACTAAAGATAGGCAGATTATAGTCTCTGTTTCTCTCAGAGAATACATAGACTAAAGTTTTATCCACTTAAAGCTTTTATTCTCTTAAAACCATCTTCTACACTGGATTGAAATACAATTTTACAAGAGAAAGAGCTCACAATTTCTAACTGAGGAATGATTATGGATAGAAAGAGCTCATAATTTTAATTTTCAAAAGGGATTGGGGAAAGAAGGTGATACTATGGAAAGAATATTGATATAGGAGATGAGAGACCCAAGTTTTAATCTTGATTCTGTTATTAACTAGCTGTGTGAACTTGGATCAATCACTTTACACCTTTAAATCCCAGTTGCTTTCTCTCTAAACTGATGGAATTAGATTAGATGACCTGATCTCTAATGTATATGATTCTGAAAGGAAGGGAGGGATATCTTTCATTGAAATGATAAAGACGTTTTTATCTAGTAAGAAAAAAGTCAGAAGAAAATAAAGTGAGTTATTTGAGTATTCTAGATCTAACTTCTATTAACTTGCAAGTAAGCATCCATAAAGCCCTTGCATTCTCTGCGCTTTGCAAAATTCTTTCCTTTATAATAGATGGAGGTAGAAGGATCAAAGAGAAGTATACTTTTGTTCACTGAAGGCTTTGGCACATACATCAGCTTCTGTTGGTGTGACATCGCTGGCCACTTTGTCCTATCCTGCTAGTCTGGAAATTCATAGCTAACTTAGGGATTTTATAAAGCATTTGCACTCTCCATTCTTTATCAATCACTGACAGACTCATTGTTTTATAATGTACTTCTCAGCAAGCTGTTTGCGACTCATCGCCTGCCTTGCTTTATAGTCTATAAATATTTAATTCTTTAATAAACTGCTTATATGTAATATAAAATGACTGATGCTATTCTCTCTCCCCTCTTTTAATAGTGCTACTATTTGCAAAACAATTCTTATTTTTTTCTAAATAGCAATATGTTTCATAAATGTTTGACTTTCCTTTTTCTAAGTAGCAATTTATTCTGGGAGGTTGGTAGAATGACAGGCAGGAAAATAGCCCCTTGCTTCTGGGAGTACAATATAATTCCTTCCTCATCTCACCCCTACCAAGCTGCAAATTGATGAGGTAAAGAAGATGGACTTTGGAATTGTGGCAGAGAGCAATCACCTGTCTCTCTACAGACCTGGTGTGCAAAACAGCCTTTAAATCTCTAGACTAAATGTTTACAATGAGCAAATATGGTTCCCTCCTTGCTCTAACATCCTTTGTCTAGAGAAGACATAAAAGATAGTCAGGGATAGTATACCAACACCTTAGTGTTCCTATCTTCTTTAAAATTATGTACTTTATTTTTGAATGTTGGCTGATTTGATTTCTGTGTTGTGAAATGATTTTTTAATATTTAATGACTCATTTTTAAAATTGGATAAGGCAGACGTTTACTGAGCCCTTATAGTGTGTCCTGCGCAGTTGTTAGGATGTTTTCAAGCAAGCTACCGTTATTTTTTCATGATATTTCAATATAATTTGTGAAACCCTACACATTGTGAACTCCCTTGGGAGGGCAGGGAGTAAGAATTGGAGAATCCAGAAGAAATAACATTTCTTCAGTGCTACAATTAACCAGGTACATTTGATCTTGGAAAAAGCATGGGGAGAGTGTGGGTAGAACATTTGTTTACAAGTTAAAAAGTCTTGATTTATATGCTACTTCCATTTCTATTAGCTATTAATTTAAGTTTATCACCTAGTGTTTGTTATCTATAATATGAGCATAGAAATTACACAGTTTATATAAACACCTGGCATATATAGGCATACCTTGTTTTATTGTATGTTGCTTTATTGTGCTTACAGATTGTGTTTTTTTACAAATTGAAAGTTTGTGGCAACTGTTTGTCAAGCAAGTGTGTTGGTGACGTTTTTCCAATAGCATGTGCTAACTTTGTGTCACATTTTGGTAATTCTCAAAATATTTCAAACTTTTTCTTTATTATTATATCTATTATGGTGATCTGTAATCAGTGATCCTTAATTTTACTCTTGTAATTGTTTGGGGGCACTGTAAACCATGTCTAAATAAGATGGCAAACTTAATTGATAAATATTGCATATGTTCTTACTGCTCCACCCACTGGCCATTCCCCTATATCTTTCCCTTTCCTCAGGCCTCCCTATTCCTTGAGACCCAACAATATTGATATTAGGCCAATCAATAACCCTACAATGGCCTCTAAGTGCTCACATGAAAGGAAGAGTCACACATCTCTTACTTTAAATTAAAAACTAGAAATGATTAAGCTTAGTGAGGAAGGCATGTCAAAAGCCAAGATAGCTCAAAAACTAGACCTCTTGCTCCAAACACTTGGCCAAGTTGTGAGTGCAAAGGAAAAGATCTTGAAGGAAATTAAAACTGCTATTCCAGTGAACACATGAATAATAATAAAACAAACCAACCTTGTTGCTGATACGGAGACAGTTTTATTGGTCTGGATAGGTCAAACTAGCCATAACATTCCCTTAAGCCAAAGCCTAATCCAGAATAAGGCCCTAACTCTGTTCAATTCTTTGAAGGCTGAGAGAGGTAAGGAAGCTGCAAAAGAAAAATTTGAAGCTAGCAGAGGTTGATTCATAAGGTTTAAGGAAAGAAGCCATTTCCATAACATAAAAGTGCAAGGTGAAACAGCAAATGCTGATGTAGAAACTGCAGCAAGTTATCCAGAAGATCTAGCTAAGATCATTGATAAAGGTGGCTACACTAAACAACAGGTTTTCCATGTAGACAAAACATCCTTTTATTGGAAGAAGATGCCATCTAGGACTTTCATAGCTAGAGAGAAGTCAGTGCCTGGTTTCCAAGCTTCAAAGAACAGGCTGACTCTCTTGTTAGGGACTAATGCAGCTGATGACTTTAAGTTGAAGCCAATGCTTATTTGCCATTCCAAAAATCCTGAGGCCCTTAAGAATTATGCTAAATCTACTCTACTTATGCTCTATAAATGGCACAACAAAGCCTGGATGACAGCACATCTGTTTATTGCATGGTTTACTGAATATTTTAAGCTCACTGTTGAGACCTCCTGCTCAGAAAAAAAAAGATACATTTCAAAATATTACTGCTTATTGACAATGCACCTGGTCATCCAAGAGCTCTGATGTGATATACAAGAAGATTAATGTTTTTTTCATGCCTGCTAATGCAGCATCCTTTCTGCAGCCCATGGATCAAGGAGTCATTTCAACTTCTAAGTCTTATTATGTAGGAAACACATTTTGTAAGGTTATAACTGCCATAGGTAATGATTCCTCTGACAGATCTGGGCAAAATAAATTCAAACCCCTCTAGAAAGTATTCACCATTCTAGATGCCATTAAGAACATTTGTGACTCATGGTAGTAAGAGGTCAAAATATCAATATGAACAGGAGTTGGAAGTTGTTTCCAACCCTCTTGGATGACTTTGAGGAGTTCAAAACTTCAGTGGAAGAAGTAACTATAGATGTGGCAGCAGAAATAGCAAGAGAACTAGAATTATAAGTGAAACCTGAGAATGGGACTGAATTGCTACAATCTCATGACAAAACTTGAATGGATGAGGAGTTGCTTCTTATGAATGAGCAAAGAAAGTGATTTCTTGAGATGGAATCTGGTCCACCCTGAGATGGTATCTGCTGTGAACATCATTGAAATGACTACAAATGTTTTAGGATATTACATAAATTGAGTTGATAAAGCAGTGGCAGGGTGTGAGAGAATTGACTCCAATTTTGAAAGAAATTCTACTGTGGGCAAAATGCTCTCAAATAATATCACATTCTATAGAGAAATCTTTTGTGAAAGAAAGAGTCAATCAGTATGGCAAACTTCATTGTTGTCTTATTTTAAGAAATTGTCACAGCCACCCCAACCTTCCGCATCCACCACCTGATCAGTCAGCAGCCATCAACCTCAAGGTGAGACCTTCCACCCGCAAAAAGATTATGAATCACTGAAGGCTCAGATGATCATTAGCATTTTTTAGCAACAAAGTATTTTGAATTTAGGCATGTACATTATTTTAGACATAATGCTGTTGTATACTTAATAGACTACAATATAGTATAAACATAACATTTATTAAATGCGCTGGAAAACCAGAAAATTCATGTGACTCACTTACTGTGGTATTTGCTTTATTGCAGTTGTCTGGAACCAAACGTGCAGTATCTGAATAGGCTTTCAAATAATATTAATTTTCTATCTAAATGTTCTACTCTATCTAAAGAACAACAAGATAAAATCAGTGAATGTTGTTAATGTAAAGATGGTATTAATTTATGTAAGTAGGCCATATAATTTCAGTTATTTATGTAATAATAGTGATGTTTACTTTAAACAATAAATACTTTAAATTGAGGCTCCTTGGTTAACCGATAGCACACATTTGTGAGGAGATTCATTAGGGTCTTTTATTCTGGAGCAGAGAGGGGTTTTTTTAATGCCAAACTGTTCAGGTCAATCTTTTATCCTTGTTCTTATAATCTATATGCTCAGTAAGTGAGCTAATTTTCTTATACAAGTTAAAGTATTCCAGCCTCATGTTCCCTCCACCCTGCCCTACTTTATATGATTTTATTCCTTATTTCACATATATTGTTCCATTTTCTTTCATTCAACATTCACATTAGAAATATGCTTCCATTTTACTCTTCTTAAAACAAAATTGCTAGTGATGTCTTTAGTATAACTTTCTGCCTTGTTTAAACATCATAAACTTAAACCAGCTCAGATGTATCCTAGGGTTTTCCTAATGAGTTCCATTTCCCCGCGTTGTGCTGTCTCATTTGCTCCTGAAACGTACTTCTACCTCTACCTTTCTCTCTCTTCCTGACTTGATCTATGATATAAGATTAGTCATTATCTCATATCTAATTATTTACTTTATATATTAAGTTTTATTGAAATATTATGAAGGTTAATGAAAAAGAATAGAACAGCTTAGTAATAGTAACATTATTGTCGTGATGATATTGATTGAGTTCTTACTATATACTAGGTATTCCTTCAGGATATGTAAATTTTTTTTCATTTAATCTCACTTTTCAGGGTCAGAATTCCCAATTCACAGATGAGGAAAATGATGCACAGACAAGTTAAAGAGCTTGTTCAAAGTCACATAGCTAATAAGTAAATAAAACTAGAATTCTAACATAGGTCCTGTTGATTCCAAAGTCTGTGCTTTGCCATGTAGCCTTTTGAGAAGCTCAGCAAAAATGTGTTGTTTTTTATTATAACATGATAGGCATGGTTTCTATCTCCATTTTAAAAGTGTCACTATTCATAGAAAAAAAATTAGTATCAGTTCCTGTTCTTATGATGCCTTTCTTTTAAAAGAAACAGTATTTGTGAAAGTGCTTTGTACATTGTAAAGTCCTAGACAAATGTAAGGTATAATTATAGTAATGCTAATGAGTTTGAAGCACATTTATTATAACCCTGTTAATAGTTGTGGCATTTTTATCCCAAATACAGGTATGTCTTGCTCTGTGTGATAAAAGGTTTCCTGAAAAATTGTAATTAATTTTATAAAAATTTTTAAACATAATACTATTTTAAATGCACAAAGGAGCTTATTAATTCTAGTTGAAGCCTATAACAAAGTAAAGAGTTGGTTTGTAATGTGACTAATTCCCTAATTATCTGTTTGAATCTTAAATTTTTTAGTATTAAAGTTTTTAAAGGGTAGCATTCTTAAATAATGTTGACTGACACCCATAATCTCTTGAAATATTGCCAAAAAGACATCATGTGAAAGCTTCCAACTTATTTTTGATGCCAGGAATCATCATAATTAGAGCTATACATTACAGAATCCCTAGGCCTATGTTAATCCAAAACCCGAGCTATTATTCCTTCACACTGATGTCCACTAAAATATGGGCAACCAGACACATTTCATTAGAAAAAAATTTAAGTGCCCATCTATAAATCAGTTCATATATTTTATGTGTGCATTAAACTCATATTGCACAATAGTCAAATTTGGAAGATATCACGAGAAGCCATATGATATTTTTCTATTCTCATCTGTGTTCAGATAAGGTAACATCTGATTTTATTAAACAGTATTTTTTATGTTTTTAAAAAAGACCAGTGTAAGCTTTTAAATCTTCTTTGGTAATTCTTAATATAGGACATCCTTTCCTTCATGAAACTAAATTCCTTATACTGCATTCTTTAAGTATATTAGCCATTTATTTTAACCTTCTGAAAAACACTATTTCTGTTTCATGCAAAGTTATGAAATACATGCATTATGTATGTGTCTATCTGCACATTGTAATAATTTGTTAAAAGCCATGTGTTAATCCCAAAGTTGGCAGTTTGTTTGCAGTCTCTTCCATGAGGTTACATTCCTGGCTATAGACATACCACATTCATTAGTGACACTATAATGTCAATGGGGGAAGAATTTGATGGAAACATGATAGAAAATATCTGAGTAAGCATAAAAATAGGGATCAAAAGTAATCACTTAAGGGGGCAGTCGAAAGAAAAATTTAAAAAAAAGTAATCGCTTAATATGGATATTCTATTATACAATTTTCTTGGTCATACAGGTAGTATATTTCTAGGAATCCTGAGTGAGATGCTTAAAGTATAATAGTACAAATTCAGTATATAATGATCATGTGGTGTCAGCTATTTAAATGCATTCTCAAAGTCTCATTCTGCTAAAACTTTAATTTCTGATAGATTTTGGGTTTGCCTTGCTAATAGTCTGCATCCTCAGTAGATGAAAGAAATCATAGAAAAACTAATTATATGAATCTAATTTTGATTGACAGATAAACACTTCTTAAAGAGGTAGAAAAAAATGGAAAACTTAAAAAAATTAGTCATTTAATCTTAAAGCTAACATAGCCAGGACAGAAGAATATTGGACATAATATGAAATATACCCTATCGGTTACCAGTCCAATAAGTTAGCCCCTAGCCATATGTGACTATTTAAATTTAATTAATTTAAATTAATGGACATAATCTCTAAAATGGAAGATAGTCAAGAAAAATGGAGGCCCTCCAAAATAACACTAAAATTGCACCTAATACATATCACATTGCGTTGTAATTGGCTCATTGCCTGTGTTGCAACCAATCAGTCCAAAGCAGGAGTGTGTGTGTCTGCTTCACTGTGTCTCGTACATAGTAGGTATGTTGGTAGGAACAGAATAAATTGTCAGGAAAGAAGGGAGGGGAAATGTGAAGAAGAGCAATATGATTTCATAGGGATCACTCTGGTTAAATTTAGGTAATAAGTGATTATATATAAAAGATATATGGAAGGGCATATAAGTGCAAGAATTCAGGAGTTGTTTCTAGAGAAAAGTAAAAGGGAGAGACTTGCTGCAGGATTTTGATGTTCTGTTAAGAGATTACTAAAAGAGAGATGAGGGAGAGAGAAAATTACTCTTCAAATCCTTTTTCTCTGTCTTCTCTGTCAAACAGAGTGACCTTCAAGAAAAGAATGGACAAAACTAACATTGCTTAGTGGGGATTGTACTCGTAAGATTAGGAATGGAGATTAAAAGGGAACAACTAATCATTGTAATTTAATTCTCCTATCCCAGGTATATTGCTTTCAAAGGTACTATGAGAATTTGCAATTGAGCCTGAGGAACTATATCTGCCGTTGAACTTACAGAATCAGACTATTTTTGAGAAAATATGCAGTTTGGGAGAGGTGCCAAAAGCCTGAATAACAGGAAAAATTATTCCCAATTTTCAAAAACATCAAGTTGTGCTTTTAAAATCAATTATTTAAAAGTTACTTTTGTAAACACTTAGAAAAGGAAATTTTCATCACTAGGAATAAGTACAGATTCACAAAGAACAAATGTCATCACTTCCTTTTTTGATGACATTATTTCAGAGAGATTTTATAATAAGAGTATATCTCATAATTTCAGTTTGCCTTGCCCATAATGAGAGGCTAAGAAGCTGATCAGAAATCTGCTGGAAACGCAGTGGAGGTTTCAGCAATCTCACAGTGCTGGGAAGACAAAAATTGGAGGTCAGGGTCTGTCAGGGAAATGGGACCTAGAAGAAGAGGTAAACCAGATGCAATCCGAGCCTTACAAAGACTATAATCTAGCTTCAAATTAATTCACTCTTTAAGTGGATTGAGGTAATCTGCCCTTGTTTGCCTTGGTGCCTCCCACATGATAGGGTAAATTTTCTTCAAAGGAGGAGAGTACCTTCCAGAGTCTCTAAAATTTTTTGTACACAATATCTGGCATCCATTCAGTACTTCTCAAGTAATAGCAAGACACAGGACCAAAAGAAAAAAAAAAAGGGCAGACAGTAGAAATAGATCCACAGTGAACCACATGTTGGAGTTACCAATTATAGCTCTTAAATAACTCAAAAATGATAATATTTTACAAAAGAACTACAGTTTACAGAAGAAGAATTATATGAATATTCAAGAACTGAAAAATATATGTAGTAACTGAAATTAAGGCATCTATAAATAGGTTTAACCGCAGACTGGAAACAGATGAAGAGGGAATTGTTGAACTGTAAGACAGATAAGTAAAAAAAAATATTAAAGCCAAAGCATGAAAAGATAAAAGGCTGGAAAATAAGCTGGGTGCAGTGGCCCACAACTGTAGTCCTGGCATTTTGGGAGGTAGAAGTGAGAGGATTGCTTGAGGCCAGGAGCTTGAGACCACCATCTCTACAAAAAAACTTTTAAAATAGCCAGGTGTGGTGACACATGATTGTAGTCCTAGCTACTCAGGCGGCTGAGGCAGAAGGATTCCTTGAGCCCAGGAGTTCAAGGCAGAAGTGAGCTATGACCACCACACCCCAACCTGGGTGACAGAGTGAGACCCTATCTCTTAAAAAATAAAGGCTGGAAAATAAACAGCATAAAATATATGTGAGGTATATTGAAAATGTCTACATTTCCCCTACAGGGAAGAGAAAGATTGCAGTAGAAGTAATGTTCAAACAGATAAGCACTAAGAATTTCCAAAAGGGAGAAAAAATATCAAGACACAGAAATTTCAAGCAGGGTAAATACAAAGAAAATCATACCTAGGAACATCGGTAAAACTGCTGAAGATGAAAGATGAAGAGAAAAATCTTAAGGGAAAAAAAGACATTACTTCAGAGAAGCAACAGTCTGACTGACGGCCGACTTCTCAACAGAAATGATGAATTTCAAAAGACAATTGAATTACATCTTTTAAACTCTGAAAGAAAATAACTGCCAGTCTAGGATTCTGTACTCGGTGAAAATATCCTTCAAGACTGAAGATGACACAGCTTTATAGATAAACAAAACAGAAAATTTTTCAGCAAGAGACCTGACCTAAAAGAAACATCAAAGGGAGTTATTTAGGTGGAAGAAAAGTGACCTCAGAAGGAAACATGAAAATGGAAGAATGAACAAAGAGCAGTGCACAAGGTATATATGTGGTTGAGTCTGAATGACTCTTGACTGCATAATAGAGAAATGAAAATATCTTGTGAGGTTTAAAATGTGAAGAATAAAATACATGTCAACAATAACACAAAACATGGGAGGAGGTAAACAAAATGATACCAATCTAAGGTTGTAGGACTGCCTGGGAAGTGAGAAAAGTACTAACCTATAATAGACTGTAGTAAGTCAGGAATGCATTATAATGTTTAGGATAACACTTAATAGTAAAACAACATATTACTATGAAGCTAATAGAGAAAAAATGGAACAAGAAAAATACTTGATTAATCATAAGTAATACAAAAATAGAACTGAAAAAACATAACTCAGCAGGAATAGGAAACAGATAATAAGGTGATATGTATATAATTCAAAATACATAAGTAATTACATTAAATGTAAATTGACTCAATTCTGTTAAAAAACAAAAGTTGACAGAACGGATAAAAGATAAAATCCAACTAGAAAACAGGGTACAGAAAACTTGAAAGCAACAAAATAGAAAACATAGTTATCAAATATAACTTAGTTAAATGTAGAATACTGCATCTAATAATGGCAAGATACATTGTTTCCAAGTGGACATTTACCAAAATTGCCATAAAGCAAGTCTCAAAACAGTGAAAAGATTAAAATCCTTCAGAGTACACTACAACCAAACAGATCAAGACAGCAATAACAAAAAGCTAAAAGTCAGTAACACTAAGATAACTAAAAATTATGTGAATCCCAAAAGATTTGGAATTTAAGCCATATACTTCTAAATAACCTATAGGCCAAAGAGGAAATTATGGTAAAAATCAGAAAGTATTTTGAATCAGATGATAATAAAAATATGACATATGAAAACCTGGGAGTTGTATCTAAGGCTGTCCTTAAAGTAAAATTTATGGCCTGTACATGTTTGTTTAAAAAGAAAAAGAGGCTGAAAATCAATGATATCACTACATTCTCAAGAAATTATAATGGAAAATGAAACTCAAGGAAAGAAGGAAAAAAAATAAGAGAAATTAACTAGATAGAAATCAAATGTGTAACAGAAAATCAACAGTAGCAGAACAGGAGTGCATTCATGTCAAATGCACATGAAATTTCAAGAAGATAGACTGTATGTTGGGACATACACATCTCAAATTGAAATTATACAGAATATATTCCCTTTACGCAGTGGTATTAAATTAGAAATTAAAAATTGAACAAGATACTTTTAAATAACATGTGTCGAAGAAAAAATGACAAGGGAAAATTTTTTTAAACTCCACTAAATGATAATGAATACACAACCTATAAAAATGTGTGTGGGATGCAAATAAAGCAGTTGTTAGAGGATAATATAGTACTTTACACATCTATATTACTATAGAAAGGAAGAAAAGTGTAAAATTAATTATCTAATATTCTGTCTTGTGAATCTAAAAGAAAGAAGAGCACATTAAACCCCAAGTAAACAGAAGAAAGTAAATTATAAAAGTAATAGTATAAATAAAAAGAAAATCAACAGCCAGAAGTTGATTCTTCATAAAAGATTAATAAAATTGATTCTAGGGCCACGCATGGTTGCTCATGCCTGTAATCCTAGCACTTTGGGAGGCCAAGGCAGGAGGATCGCTTGATCCCAGGAGTTTGAGGTTATAGTGAGCTATGATGATGCAACTGCACTCTAGCCCAGGCAACAGAGCAAGGCCCTTAATCAATCAATCAAACAAAATAAAATAGATTTTAAAAGACTTATCAAGAAAAAAACCACAAATCACCAATATCACAAATGAAGAAGGAACATCTAACAGACTAAAAAAGATAATAGGATATTATGAACAACTTTATTCCAATCAATTTGATAACTAAGATGAAATATACAAATTCCTTGAAAATCACAGCTTACCAAAATGAACACAAGAAATTAAGAATCTGAATAGTCTTAGATCATTTTTTAAAAATTGAATTTATAATTGAAAATTGCTCAGAAAGAAATCTCAAGGCCTCATAGCTTCGCCAGTGAATTCTATCCGACCTTTAAGGACAAAATAATAGCAATCTTACAAAAACTTTTTCACAGTATAGAGGAGAGAGACACTCTCCAACTCATTCTATGATGCCAGTAATACTTTGATAATAATACCAAAGTCATTACAAAAAAATTATAGACCAGTATCTCTCATACGCATGGATTCAGAAATCCTTAATAAAATGTTAAAAAGTCAAATATTTCAATATATGAAAAGATTAATACATCATGATCAAGTGGAGTTTGTCCCAAGATTGCCAGATTGGTTTAACATATGAAAATCAGTCATTGTAATTCACTATGCTAATAGCTTTAAGCTGTTACTTGTTTCAACAGAGGCAGAAAATGCATTTGGCAAAATTTAATGACCACTAGGAATAGAAGGAAACCTCTTCCACATAATAAAGGCATAATTCTTAGTGATGAAAAACTGAATTCTTTCTCCTCTATGATCTGGAACAAGCCTCTGAGATTGGAAACAAAGTAAGAATGTTCACTATCACCACTCACCATTTCTATTCAACATTGTACTAGATGTCCTCACCAATGAGATAAGGCAAGTTAAAGAAAAAGAAATAATCAGCATGATTACTAGAAACGAAGACATTAAGCTGTCAATTCATGAATGAATTTATTGTGTTTGCAGGAAATTCTAAGGAATCTTTTTTAAAAACTGCCATTTTGTAAAAAGTAGGAGAGAAAATATATTAATATCTTATTGAGATCTGGGCATAATAAATAAATATCTGGAAGGATGAATAAGAAACCAGTAACAGTGATTATTTATTTGGGGGTGGGATTAGGAACTCATAGGTAGAAGAGGGGAAGGATGGAGACTTTTTCACATCTATATTATTTAAATTATTGATATTCGAACATACTTAATACATTACCTATTCAAAGGCATAACTTATTTTTAGAAAAGACTGAAAGTTGGCATTGTCTCATCATTGTGGTTAAGTAATGAGCACGTTTCACTTCCCATAGCCCTCCATACCAACCATGATAGAGCTCTCTTATCAGACTATAGATGTCATACAACATGATCATAATTTCAGAATTATACATACATATTTAAAAGAACCCTTTCATGATTCTGTTATGCACTAATATGACCTTTAGACTACAGATCATTCTCAGTCTATTCACCATAGATACCTATTAAATGCTTTTGCACTAAACCTTTTACCTGCATCACTAGTAGTAAAAGTAAAGATTGAGTGTTATTTCCTTTTCCTTATTTCCCTCAAATACTAACCGACACACCAAAATACTAATACAGTAATAAAATCTAATATTTATATAGTGCCTGTTATGTGCAGACACTGTGCTAAATTCTTTCCATATATTGTTTCAAAATTTAGCAGGCATAATACTGGCAGCAAAGATGGAAAGGATAAAAGGTTAAAGGTCTGAATAATTCAGATTAAATAGCCATTCACCAAATAATCATAGATTCAATGTATTCTATAATTTGGTATATTGTAACAAGAGTTGAGAATTGTGTAACAGTTGAAAATTGGGGGGAGGTTAAAAGAGATTTATAAATGGAAGTTTTGGAGATTATGGGTGAAGAGCAGCAGACTTTAGAACATGCTTATAATTAGAGACACCAGTTCCAGGTAACATAGTGCCATTAAGTAGAGATTTGTGCAGTGTACAGATCAGATCAAAACTGTCTTTAGGTAATTATGAAAGTAATTTGAACTATGTCCACCTGACCAAGAAAAGTGATAAAATCTCTCTTTTTTTTCTGACTGCTGCTGCTTTATTTGGTTTTTTGTTAATCCTTTGAGGCTATGAGTAATAGTCCAAATATTTTATCAGTTCTGAATCCACCCAATAGGCTTATTCATTATTTGTCCATCTCTATTCATTGTAAACATGCACTAATCCACACTGGTAATTTCAACATTCTGAAAATGTTAGACAACCACAGTAATCATCACCCTGAGAATTAACCAGCATAAATATTATCAGCCCTTCTTAAGCACCCGAACGATTCCATCTGCTCTTTAGCAACATGTACTATGATAGCACCAAGAATTCCGTCTTTCACAAATACCTGGGCCAGGAGATACTCTACTGCATCCCCAAATTAGCAGTAGTTGTGCTTTTTGGCTTCTGAGCTGTAAACAGCTGGGGGGACAGGGGAGGGACAGACACCAAGTTGCCGCTGCTTTCCTCGGCCTCAGAACTA
The DNA here is from genome assembly GCF_020740605.2 of Lemur catta. Lineage (NCBI taxonomy): Eukaryota > Metazoa > Chordata > Mammalia > Primates > Lemuridae > Lemur > Lemur catta. The sequence goes on along the minus strand of NC_059147.1, from coordinate 20,216,837 downwards.
GAAGGGCCTGTCTCAGTGTTCATCTTGGAAAACCCTGATAGCTCCCTACATCAGGAGCCCACATCTGAGACTAATACAGCAAAGATTGTTTCTGAAAATCTCCTGTGCTACAAAATGTCATGCAGTGGCTCTGAATATACTCCTCTTCACGTATTTTCTCTTGTCTCCTCCCTTCCATATCCGTGCCCTTGCTTAGTTCCAGTTTCCATTAGAGATGCTATTTGGGCAGCAGATTTCACAGACTGGATCTATCTCAATGCTGCCATGCAAAGAAAACACATCTGTCTGACTCTTCATTTAAAATAAGGGAAAAAATTGAAATAGCAAAATGCTGTAGTTGCTCTGAGCTATTTCCTAATGAACCTGTTTGTCCCATGAGCTGTAGTGAGGAGATTCTCCTCAGTGAGAATTCTTTATGCATATTAATATTATGCATGTTTTCCATGTGACTCCTTCTGACTTGCCCTCACCCATCCTCTGAATTCATTTAAATAAAAATAATTTATGTGGACATTCCTTCAGTCAGGATTTTCTCCTCCCTCTCTTAAAGACATATTTGGTTGACGCTTTGCATCCAAACCAAATAGTTATGCTTTTGTATATCATTAGGGCTTTATAAAGAACAACAGCGACATCTGCATGTGCCACAGCGCCAAGGAGATAGGAAAAATACCAAAAACAAAACTCCGTATTGGCTTGGAGGCTGTCTGGCTCTCTGTCTCCCTAGCAGCCCCTGCCACCACCATAGATAGGGGTAATTGTACAGTGTAATCACATCATGCCTCATCTGAATATTCATAGCAGAGACAAAGCTTTGGAGGATAAGGGGGGAGGAGGGATAATTTAAATATAAAACAGCGTCTCATTTCCAAATCAAGTTGTGTCAGTTAGACTGTGCACGAGGATTCAGTATTAAGCCAACGTTGTTTTACAGTTTGGAAATTGGAAGTGAAGAGGATAGAGGAGAGAAGAGACTCAATAAAGAAGGGGTGACATTACATTCTCATTCTTAACTGAGGAAAAACAAAAGACAACAACAACAGCAACAGAATAAAATTAGGTAATATTAGAAGAGTCACCAACAGTAGCTAACCAGCTCCTGTTTTGCCAGGAATGAAATAGCCTATTGAGGGAGCTTTAAAAGCCCCCAATTAATATGTTGTGCATGTATAAGATCTACAAAGAACTCACTGTATTCCTTTTCTCCCCCCGCCCCAAGTTCCCCCAATACTCACATATTCCCTAACCACCACCTTTCTTTCCTGTCGGGTGCAGGGGAAAAAGATCAGAGCTACAAAATAATAGACTAATTGCTTCCAAAGTGACAACATCCCTCTTGAAAAAGAAAGGACAAAAACAAACATATATAAAAAGGTAACTGTTCATTAATGAAGGGATAAATTACCGATGGCTTCTTCATTCTCTTTAGTTCATTACCCCCCAAAAGAAACAAATATAATCCACATGTTAATATTTCTTGTCTTCGTTTTCTTTGTTTTTAATATGATGCTCTTTATTATTTTTTTTAAGTGTTGGTATTTGTAGAAGCCTCTGCCACTGCATTCCCCAAAGAGCTACTAGTTTCAACCCACTGGAGTTTATATTCCTTTAATTGTCTAGTGCAGGAACATTTCTGCTGTTTTTTAAAATATACTGCTCTGCAGGAATTAGAAGAATCCAAGGTTGTATCCAACTTCAAAGGTTTCCAAGTCAAAATGATTTTAGCAAAAGTAAAAGACAGATCATGAAACAAGTCCCTGTTTGAAGATAAGCATCATAGGGACCTTTTTTTTCTTCCCTCTCTCCCCAACTTTGTACTTCTGGCTCTGAATGCCCCTCACTAACACAGTTTAATGATATGCAAATGAAATATGCATAAAACCATTCTACTGTATGATGATTAAACACTGGAGACATTAACAGCGTAGGCTTCACTCTTTGTAATAATCCTTCCCGACCATCCACTTTGATTGCGGAGTTATGGAAACCCATAGCAGTTGGCAGAGAGAGTGAAAGAGAGAAGGAAGGAAAGACGCAGGGACACATCACCCATCTCGGTGCTTCTCCCACTCCAGGAGAGATTCCCCCCCCTTTGTACTGCGTTCCTATTACTGTCTTTTGTAATCCATCCATGCAGTCGCACCAGAGCGATTAACAGAAAAAACCTCTTTTCTCTTAATGTTTCAAAGCTCATTAGCCAAACGATTATTCCTCATTAACAGCGAAAGCTCATTCATTAAAAGGAAGAATATGCCCAAAAGATGCCAGCGCGGTTAATCCTGAGTCCCGTAACTGGGCTGTAAATCCCATACTACTTGTATATTCCATGCGAAAGGGACACGCGCCAATCCATATTTTTTTTTTTGAAAAAAAGAAAGAAAAAGAAAACAGTTTGTGTGTTTTGTAAAATCCACAAGAGCAGCAATTAATATTCCCATTGAATGACTTTATTTTTTTGTCTCTCCCTTTTGTTTCCAGCGCCTGCCCCTGGCTCAGCGCCCGGTGCCAACAGAACACCTTTCAGGATCCACAGCAACGCAGACAATGTAAGTACCAGCCGTTCCCTGAAACCCTTTTGCAGATTTTTTTAAAACCACCACCTAAAACATAGAGAGACAAGCCTCTTTTCCCTTCTTCTCCCCTGCGTTATGCCACCAGGGTTTCCTCAGTAGCCCATTCCAAATCCCTCTGCCTTCAAGTTTGTGCATGTCTGTGTGGCATCCCTCCTCCTCCTTCACTCCCATAGTGGATCTTGTAAAAGGGCTTCAGATCGGCCCCATTCATCTCCCTGGTGATAGCAGTGAATGTAGATAAATCTCTGGCTGCCTGCTTGCTGCTGGAGTATGATTTTTATTTTGTCTTCTATGTATACCTGGGTCAAAAAGTGGGATGTATGCACACACATGCATGCATATACACACATTTCCTTCTCTCTCCTCTGTCTTCCTCTCCTTTTCCTCACACATGCATACATCCCACATATGTGTGTATATGCATAAACATATACACCTATCTACATACCCACACCTATAACACAAAAATATATACATATCTAAACGCTTAATTGTCTGAAAATATGTGTATTTATATACACATACAACCTTACACATGTTGCTATATGCAATCGATAGGTGCCTATCTGTTAATTTATGCCCATCTATATTATATCTCCATTTAAATATTCCCTCTCTTCTCCCAGCAGAGGCTGTGTGCAATTGCAATCCAGGATTGTACAAGCAATATTCTTTCCTTATGATTTCTATTTGTAGACCTTTATGCTCCCTTCTCTGCCTTCTTCGGAGCTGTAGAATTGGCATCTTTCCCTGAGGTTTTCCGAATGGCAAGTGGCACCGGCTGTGGCATGCATTCATGCCGCTTCCTATGGCATCTCTCTTCCGATGTCTGCTTTTTCTCTTTGTTTGTTGTTGACTAGGCTGAATGGTGTTTTTTTAAAGTTAATTATAAACAAGTTGAATAGCAAACAAGCCAACAGCTTGCCCCCCCCCCAAAAAAATAGCCCCACACAAGCGCCTTCTGCTGCAACAGATGCCCAGATCACCCCTGGCATGGGCAAACGGGCAAACGATTTTGGTGGTTGTTAATTTTTTCTGTTTGTTGCTGTATTTGTTGTTTGTTTTCCTTGTCTCTTTTTGATTTTTGAAGGAGTCCAGGATCCGGCCTCTGATGGAACGGTACAGTGTCATGGCGGAGACGACGGCCTTTGTCTTGCTGGGTGTGAAAACATCCGCTGTGCTGGCTCCACTGCGGCAGAATCAAGTTTAAAGGAAAAAAAGTGATTAAAGTCAGCTTTGTGCCTCTTTGGTGTGGAAGACCCCCAAACCCCAAGTAGCCGAGTCCCAGGGTCCGAGGAAGGGCTCATAGTTGGAGCAGCCTAGGCTGTAATCCTGGCACTTGCGCCTTCGGTTGCTGCTTGCTGTTCGCTCCTGGGGGTCTGGATAATCTCCCTTGGCTTTACCGCACTGTCTGGCCCGCATACAGGGCCCCGTAACATATACCCGCTGCTGCTATCGCACGAAACTGTGGCGTTGCCCCTGAATGGATGGCACCGTGCCAACTCTTCTGCCATCCGCCCTTGCAGCTTTTTTCTTTCCTCCCTCCCTCCCCTTCTTCTCCTCCTCCTCCCGTCGACTTGACGTTAATTAACACACGGGTTAATTGATTTTAAAAGCCGAAGAATTACAGTTAACTTTTCCCACAGGGTACAGACGCCAGCCGCTTGGCACACTCTGCCTTTCGCACTGGTGCAGGGGGGGCAGGGAAAGCCCACAGCAAAACTAGCAACTGCTGAGGGAATGTTGCCTGCTTATTGGAGTAGAGCGGATAGAAGTCGACGTGGCACTGCCTCATCCTTTGCAATATATGTAGCCATTACATATTTTTTAAGTAATCAAAACACAACCCTTTCTTCTTCTCCTTTCTGCTTTAAAAATAGGCAAACCCTTCAGAAGTTCATCTAGAGGGTAAAAAAATCCCTCCTCCAGACCATTTATCTTCTTATTGGAAGATGTGCTTTCTTCCAATAAGAAAGTAACTGGTACCTTTTAACATTTTTAATTTTTTTATTTCTGTTTTTTAGTTACAAAGACGAAGACTACCCCTTTCCTAAATATCACAGGCATAGGAGATTTTTTTTTCTTTAAAGAAAAAGTTCCATAAAGTCTTTTTCTTACCCCAGTGTTTTGTTTTGTTTCCATTGCTTTTGGCACAGATGGGTTATTTATGGTGAAGGATTTCACTGAGAAAGTAGGTATATTGTAATTAAGAACAAAATTCATATGAAAGCTCTTTGTTTGTATGTGTGTGTATCTTTGCTTTTTGTCCCTTTACCCCCAATCCTCTGTAGAAAATGAAAGCAGTTGATACTGTAGTTGGAGAGGAGACAGGCAAGGCTGGGAACTTGATGCTTTCACCTTTTCATGCTTTCATTTTATTTCATTTTGTTTTTTAAAAGCACACTGCAGCAAGTGAAGCGACAAGAGGAATCCATTATGCAAATCATGTCACTTTGCATAATGTCTCATGACTGGAATATGCAAATTAGCTGTATAATTTATGAGTGCCAGTGTCTGTCTAAAAGTGTTCCATTCCACATAATTTAAAAAGTGAACCTGAGAGAGATGGGGAAGGCAGCTCTTCCAACTCCATTGCCAGGAAAGCTCTGTATATTTCTACAAGTGCTCCCTTATAATGTCATCAAGAGCTATCTAAAAGAAATTAAGGTTCCAAGTGTTCATAAAAGACAAAGATTTCCCTCTCACTGCCTTCACCCATTAAATTTATGTATTTATTTATTTTTTATTTTATTTTTTGCCTAAAAGTTTGCAAGAAACTTAGACTCTAAAGCCTTAATTTTTTGGATTCAATTTGGAAAAGGAGAGCTATTTGAGCCAAACTTATATTTGTGTATGAATTTTCTTTTGTAAAGCAAGAAATATCTTAGAGAAATAGATTATCTGTTTGTCTATATCTATGAAGGCAGAAGAATGGGATTTCTCATTTTGGTTGGTTTTGTGTGTGCCCTGCTCTATGCAACATTCTGTTAAACTATATTCTCTTGGATATATTAGGTATTGATATAAAAGACTCATGCAATAAATATTCTTCTGAAGGTATAATTCTACTTTCAGAGTAGTCTTCAAAAGAGAAATGATACTCATTAAAAACCAGCTTCTAGTTAAGTCTGTTTAGTTGGCTGCCCCATTTCTCATTTTGGTGACTTTTTTGAGTAGGTGATTTTGAACCTTTAGAGAAGTTGTGACATCTGATAATCTGACCTAATTTTTCCTTATATTTTATTTTTCATTATAATCATAAATTCTGTGAAAGGGAGGCATAGGGTATCATGAAAATGTAACCCTGATCCTTGACAAGGAGGACCTGATTCTTGGAGGGCATGTCAAAAAGACTTCCTAAAGAAAGTGAATTTAATCTCTGAAAGTTGAAGAGAACTTAGACAAAACGAGGGAGAAAGTATTTTCCACATAGAGAATATGTTCAGTAAATCCTGATGCAGAAAAGAACATGACTGCATAGAAGAACTGAAGACCAGTGTGACTGGGTTATAGAGAATGGGTTATTGGATCATACTGAGAAGAGACTGGGAGGTAAGCATGTGAAGAGGTAACTTATTCATTATATGCATTCATTTTCTGGTTCTGGTCTCTTATGTTATTAATTGTATGCACATGTAACTTCATTAAGTTCATATTGAGAACTACTTACTATTATAATACTTCTTATTTTAAAATATCTTTGGTTTTTTAAACACATGCATTGAGTCATCAGGGTTTTTGGGGGTTTTTTGTTGTTGTTTTGAGACAGGGTCTCACTCTGTTGCCTGGCCTAGAATGCGGTGGTGTCATCCTAGCTCACTGCAACCTCAAACTCCTGGGCTCAAGTGATCCTCCTGCCTCGGCCTCCTGAGTACTGGGACTACAGGTGTGTGCCACCATGCCTGGCTAATTTTTTCTATTTTTGGTAGAGATAGGGCCAGGCGTGGTGGCTCAAACGTGTAATCTTAGCACTCTGGGAGGCTGAGGCAGGAGGATCGCTTGAACCATCAGATATTTGAATCCAACCTTATGTGACATATTCCTTATTTTTTGAAGTTTTATTTTCAAATAATAGCCGTTTAAGAAAATAAGAGTAGGAAAAACACCCCATCCAAACAACTGAACTACAAATTGAACTACAAATCAATAACAGAATGGTATCTGGAAAATTCCAGATTTGTGGAAATCAAACATATTTCTAAATGACATGAGTCAAAGAGGCAGTCACAGGGAAATTAAAAAAATATTTTTAATCAAATGAAAATTAAAACATATTTCAAATTTTCTACAATGCAGCTAAAGATATGCTTAGAGGGAATATGCTTTAGTAACTTATTTTAGAAAACCAAGAAAGTTTTGAATTAATAAGTGTCTTAAGGAAAAAAAGCAAACTAAAGCAAGAAGAAGGAAAAAATAATAAAGATTAGAGCATAAACCAGTGAAATTAAAAATGGAAAAACAGTGAAGAAAATTAGAATACTCAAAAGCTGGTTCTTTGCAAAGATGACAAAAATTGATAAACATCTAGCCAGACTAAATGAGAAAACAAGTCAGAAGACAGAAATTACCAAAACTAAGAATGAAAGAGAGGGACATTGCTAAAAATCTGACAGGTATTCAATGGATAATAATCAATAAATAACTTTGTCAATAAATTTGATAACCTAGATGAAATAGACAAATTCCTTGAAAGACATAAACTACCAAAAATCATTCAAGTAGAAAAACTTGAATAGTTTTATGTATATTAAAGAAATTGAATTTGTAGCTTAGAAGCCTTACCATAAAGAAAGCACCATGCCCAGATGGCTTCACTCACAAAATCTACCAACCCCTAAGGAAGAAATGCCAATCCTAAACAATCTCAAGAAATAGAAAGGAGAGAACACTCCCCAGCTGATTTGATGAGGTCAGCATTACCCAGACACCAAAACTAGACAAAGACACAATAGAAATGCAAGATTGGCTAAACATTCTGTAATCAATATGATATACCATATCACCAGACTTTTTTTAATAATTTCAGTGGATGTAGGAAAAGAAAGAAATTAACATAGATTTATGATAGAATATCTTTGCTAACAAGGAAAGCAAGAAACTTCCTCTGCCTGATTAAAGGTATTTACAAAAAAGATTTATAGATTAAAAAGGAATAAATTGTCTCTATTTGTGGATGATGTTATTGTCTGCATAGAAATTCCAAAGAATTTATGAAAAAGGTACTAGACCTAATAGGTATGTTTTGCAGTGTCATGGGATATGAGATCAAAATTCAAAAATGTACTAGCAATGAATAGTTGGAAATAAAAAGTTTTTGAAGTCTTACCATTCTAATATAAAAAGCATGAAATATTTAGGGGTAAACCTAAGGAAATATGTTTAAAGTTTATATACTGAAAACTATAAAACACTGAGGAAACAAATTAGAAATAACATGCTCATGGATGGGAAGATTCAATATCATTAATGTCATTTCTCTCCAAATTGATGTATTAATATAATGAAATTTAATTTAATCCTCATCAAAAAGAATCAACAGATTTTTTTCTAGAAATTGACAAGCTAATTCTAAAATTTATAAGGAAAAGCAATAAATTGCCAAAATAATTTTCGAAAAGAAAAACTGAATCAGAGTAGTTACATTACCTGATTTTATAATGTTGTATAAAGCCACAGTAGTCAGTGTGATAATGACATAAAGCTAGACTTAAAGATAACAAAGAATAGAGCGCCCAGAAATACATACACAATTTTTTGGCAAAGGGGTCAAATGCAATTTAATGGAGAAAAAAATAGTCTTTTCAATATGTAGTGCTGGAACCGTGTGAATGAATGAGTGTATGAGAACCTTGACCCATATTTTACTGTATACAAATATTAATTTTACATAGATATTATAATAAAAATGAAAACCAACACTAAAAAAGTTCTTTAAGAAACCATAAGAAAATCTTTGTAGGCTAGGCAAAAAATTTTGTAGGTAACAGGCAAAGAAACTTAAACCACAAATAAAAAAGATAAGTTGGACTTCAGCACAATTGAAAACTTCTGGTATTTGAATGGTAGAAAGTAATGACAAAATAAGCTACAGACTAAGACAAAATATTTTCTACAAATAATGAGGAGAAAATTAATCTAAACCAGACTAAAAATGATAAAGAAGATAGAATTAGTGGATGGGGACATTAAAACAGCTGTCACAAGTGAATTCCATATGTTAGAATATAGAAGAAAGCATAAACAAATTAATATTAAGTAGAGACAAGAAAGTTAAAAAGATTCTAACTGAACTTGTGGGGAGTAACACTACCATGTGTGAAATTAAGAATCCATTGGAAGGGATTGATAGGAGATTGGATATTTCAGAAGAGAAGATAAGTGAACTGAAGACATATAAATAGAAACTATCCAAGATAACACACAAAAGTAACAGAAAAATAATGAACATCAATGAGTTGGGGGACAACTTCAAGTGGCCTAATATATGTGTAATTGAAGTCCTTAAAGGAAAGGTGGAAGGGGAACAAAAAATAATTTCAAAGAATTAATACCTGAAAAATTTCCCAACTTGGTGAAAACTATAAACCAAGAGGTCCAACTATCTCACTGAATCCCAAGCACAAAAAACATGAAGAACACTACACTAGGGCATATCGTTATTAAATTTCTTAAAAGTAAAAAAGAGAACATTTTGAAAGCAGCTAGAGAAAAGATGACACATTACATACAGTGAAACATAGATAAGAATGACAGATTTCTCATTGGAAAAACTAAGGTTGAAGACAGTGAAGAAACATCTATAAAATATTGAAAAAAGTAAAAATTCTATATACAGCAAAAATATCTTTCAAAAGCAAAAGTAAAATATAAATTTTTTCAGATGTACAGAAGCTGAAAGAATTCATCATTAGCAGACCTGCACTACAAAAAATATTAAAGGAAGCTCTTCAGATGAACGGAAAATTACACCACACCAATCAAAAAGCCTTAGAAATGGTAATTATGTTGGTAAACTTAAAAAACTGTTTTCTTGCTACTTAAATGTATTTAAAGATAATTGATAATTTAAAGCAAAAATAATTATTGGTTTTATGATATAAAAAGTAAAACTCATGACAATAGCACAAAAGCTATTGAAGATAACAGAGAAATGGAGGATTTCTGCTATAAGGTCTTATACAGAAAGTGGGATAATAGCAATAACATCACTTGAAGGTAGACTATTATAAGTTAAAGTTGTGAACTATACCAAATTTCAAAAAAAAAAAGCTAAAATGATAGTTACAGTTAATAAGCTAACAAAAGACAGAAAATGGAATTACAAAAAATGTCCAATTATCCCAAAACAAAGAGCAAAATAATAGATTTAAACTTAATCTTCAGCAATCACATTAAATGTGAATGGCCTAAATACCCTAATTAAATGGCAGTGATTGTCAGATTGCATTAAAAAATAACAGGACCCAAGTATATGTTGCCTACAACAAAATTACCTGAAATACAAATATTTAAATGAAAATAGTTTAAAAGTTAAAGGGTGGATATAGATATATTAACACGAATCAAATTAAAGCTGGAATGGATTTATTACTATAAGATAATATAATTCAGAGCTCGTAGAACCAGATTCCAGAAAGATGAAATCAGCTACTTCTGTCTTGTGGCAGGTCAAGATCTCCGTGAAGCTATGCTGAGATTTGACACTAGTTTTTGCTATGGTGGCCAAGAGGTGAGGTGAGGCCAGATCTTGAGAAAGGAAAGCATTATCCTATGAGGTACCATCCTCATTTGCAGCCTTTGCATAGTCATAAGCAAGATGCAGGCCCTATCTCCTAACAAGTAAGAGTGGGTCCCTTCCACAGGCCCAGAGGTTTAGAGTAATCTTCTCTATCAGGGAGCTGATTTGGTGTACAAGACTTGACTGGGATGAGAAATTAGGCTTCTCTAAATTCTGCCAATCTTATAATTGTCACATTCCTAATTATAAACCATGTTTGCCCTTTGATTTTTATTATTTGCTATAAGTTAGTGCTTAATTGACCTAACCCCTCATTCTGTTTTCAGTGGTGCTCAGCAATAACCACCCATTTTCACAGTCCTAATACTTGCTCTCCACCACTGCTCTGGAATACCAGAGAAATGATGCAGTTTAGTACCTTCTTTTTATCTATATCATGTCGCCATTTACCTCTATAAAAGTTTTAACATTTGCACTGTAACAGCTTCCCAGGGACTCAATGACCTTTTCCAGACCATGCTTCCAATGACCACTGCTGATAGCAACTGTTCTAGGTAGGATTTCCTAAAGGCAGAGCCTAAAACAGCAATTTTTGTGCAAGTGATAATATTAGACATTGATCTTCTGTCAGGAGATTCCTGTAAGGGAGGAAGTGAAACAAGATAGGACAGGGGAAGAAGTTAAGCAAAGATGTGGTTTCAGAAAAAGTCTAGCTTCAGCTTAATCCTGTAGGGAGCTCTGAAGCATGAATTATATCCCAAAGCTGGTCCTTTGATAGACATAAGAGAGCTAGCTGGCCTGTTGTACCGCCATATCAGTCAGTCATTGGCTATGGACTGCCTCTGGTAGGGTGGCATAGTCTTCTAAGGCATTCCAAGCAAAGTGGCACCTTTGGGGGAGTTGGCTCTCACCAGCCAATAGCAGTCCTCTAAGAAGAGGCAAGTATAAGCTATTAACAGGACTTCAAGTATAGTTGCACTATCCTAGTCAAGAAAATCTGGGCAGTGCAACAATAGCATCTACAATAGCCAATATATCCATGCAGTGATACCCCTTAAATTTATATAAATTTTGAAAATATCATCAAGGAGAAAGAAAATAATTGCCAAGTAGCTAATAATAATATGACAGTGTTTATGCTGATTAATTTAAAAATAGAAATTAAAACTCAGATACCACGTGTTTCATATATATTAGAAAAAATATATATTTTTTATCTGTTAGGTGTAGGGTTCTAAAAGGTCCAGTTGATAGTTGTTCACATCTACATCTTTTCTGGTTTTCTCTCTGCTTGTTCTATCAATTTCTGGGAAAAGAATGTTAAAATCTTCAGTTATGTGCAGGTACTTTTTTATTTATCTTCATTTCTATCATTTTTAGCAACTACACTTATGTGCCATATGATAACGTTTCAGTCAATGATGGACCACATATACAACAGTGGTCCCCTAAGATTATAATGGAGGTAAAAGATTTCTATCACCTAGTGATGTTGTAGTGCTCATAATGCATTACTCAAGTATCTGTGGTGATGCTAGTATAAACAAACCTGCTGTGCTGGTAGTTGTATAAAAGTATAGTACATACAGTTATGAACAGTACATAATACTCGATAATAAACAACTGTCACTGGTTTGTTTTTGCTATACTCTACTTTTTATCATATTTTAGAGCATATTCCATACATATATATATACACATACATACATATAACTGTAAAACAGCCTCAAGCTGGTCCTTCAGGAGGTATTCCAGAAGAAGGCATTGTTTTCATAAGAGATGACAGCTCTACGTATGTTATTGCCCCTGAAGATCTCCCAGTGGGACAAGATGTGAAGGTGCAAGACACTGATACCGATGACCCTGACCCTGTATAGGCCGAGGCTAATATGTGTGTTTATGTCTTTGTTTTTAACAAAAATATTTAAAAAGTTAAAAAAAGAGAGACAAATTTTAAAAATAAAAAACGCTTATAGAATAAGGATATAATGAAAGAAAATATTTTTGTACAGTGGGTTTGTGTTTTAAGCTAAGGTTATTATAAAAGTCAAAAAGTTTTAAAAAGCTTATAAAATAAAAAAGTTACAGTAAGCTAAGGTTTATTATTGAAGAAAGAAAAATTATTTTTATAAATTTAGTGTAGCCTAAATATACAGCAATGTCTTAGAACTTCACATTGACTCACAAACTCATCCAGAGCAACTGCCAGTCCTGCAAGCTCCATGCATTTTAAGTGCCGTATACAGGTACACTGTTTTTAATCTTCTGTGCTGTATTTTTACTGTACCTTTTCTATGTTTAGATATATTTAAATACACAAATACTTACCATTGTGTTATAGTTGCCTACAGTATGCAGTACAGTAACATGCTGTATAAGTTTGTAGCCGAGGAGCAATAGGCTATACCATAGAGTCTAGGATTGTGGTAGGCTGTACCATCTAGTTTTGTGTAAATGGACTCTACTAAGATGTTCATACAAGGATGAAATCGCCTAAGGACGCATTTCTCAGAACATATCCCCCTCATTAAGCAATGCATGACTGTACATCTAATTCCACACAATGAATGTGTCGTGCTTTAAGTAACCATTTTCCAGTTGATGAACCTGTTTCACTATATTAAAAATTACAGTTGTTCCTTCAGGTTTCATTCACGTCAGTCATCCATCCTTTTGTGTTATTTAAATTGTTTTCTTTGATTTACTGTTTCTGTTTTTAGTATGCTTATTCTTCCTTCTCTCTTTCCTTTCAAAGTTGTGTTTTTGTTATACCTATTTACTCTTGCGTCTCTTCTTGCTTATCATCCTTCTCAGTTATAATTCCTGTTGTTACTTACTCTTCGAAATTTTAAAAATAAATTCAGCTAGAGATCTTCAGTTTCCAACTAATGGTTTATGTTTTTAGCAGATGCTTTTCAGTAGAATTTAAGGGTGATGGGAAAACCTGCCATCTGAAGCCTCCAGCATTTAGAGACTAAGGAGGAACAATTAAGATTAATATAGTAGAACCCTTTTAAATAATACAATTGGGACCTGTAATTGGCCAGTTAACTTTTTAGAAAAGTTAGTTGTATTAGGACTAACAAAATGTTAAGACAAGCATTTTACTTTCTTTGAAACAAAACAGCATTCATTCACCAATCCAAGCTATAAAGCTGCCAAGATCTTTTCTTTGAGTATGGTTTGTTGAATGATGTTCCTCTCAGTGTTCTCACAAAATTCACACCCTTAATGCATGATGTATGATTTCCCATTTTGATTTCTTTGGAGAAAGAAACTAAAGTTGTTTTGAAACAACTTGAATATAGAATACTTTTAGATATTTATAATTGTTCTTCTTATCTTTTTGGATGTCTCATCCATGCCTAATTCAAGTAAATTTTCAGTGACCTCTTTACTGAGTCCTTTTAGGGCATTCAGCTTAGTTTGTTGCTGTTTTTATATGCTATAGTTCTTTTTTTTTCACTCATATTTTATTGGTGCTTTTTATGTACTCATAGTTAATTAGATTATGTAATGAAAGCAACAGATAATACTATAGGCCTAAACAGTATTGGGAACAAACACAATTGATCTTTAATAAGTTTACCTGGAGGAAGAAGTATCTGACCATACTAGAGAATAGCTTATTAGCCATGAACCTTCAACAAGGTGGATATCAGTCATGTTTTTAAAGAGTCAAAGAAGAGTGCAGGGCAATAGAATGAATCAGATAAGTGGAGGCTGGTTAAGATAATTTTTACTGCACATTATAATTAAAGGAGATCAGCAAACCACATTGGTAGTACTAGGTGACAAGGGCAAGGGAAAGTTTATGGACCCATGTTTGCTTGGCTGTTAACACCTGAGTTTTATTCAGGGGTGTATTTTAACTGTTTTTTTTTTATCATTTTTAGGATGTTAAAAGGCAAATCCATTTTTATCTACCAATACCTATTTGCATTGTTGGAACATGGTTTGGATTAAGACTGAATTTAGTCATCCAAAATTGGTTGTTTTTTTTTTTTTGACGTTAATTGTGAATACTAATGATAAGTCCTTTGCCTTTAACTAAGTAATATTTTATCCTTCCTTTTTAAAATAAATAAGGTTTACCTGAAATGGATCTTAAACCTATGTGTATTTCCAAAGTATTTTGAGAATTCCATTTGGCAATAAAACTTAAACCAAGAAATAAATTCACACTGCTTTTTCTTAATATAGTAAATCATTTTTACTCTCTTTCTTCAGTGGTTATGGGGTATTGCAATAAAATGCTGAGATCACCTCTCTGTGTTTTCCAAATACCCAGCTTCCTGGCCACGCACGCTGCCTAAGGGTTCAATAAGTAGGTTAATTTTTCCTTCAGGGCTGGCCTGAGGGTTAAGCTTCCTGATGAGCCAAGTAGAGCTTGAAAGTAGGAAGAAGGTAGGTGGATGAAGTGTACATGAATTAATGGGGAGAAAAACCACTCCCATGCAGCTGAGGTCACACAGTGATCTTCATTCTATTTTATGCATTTCATGTATTTCTGTTTTCTTGTTAATGCTTTGCTTTTGGCTCATTTTATAGCCCTATTATAACCAAACTCTTTTAACATCTGACAAATGATTATAATGAAAACATCTTCTAATATTTTTTCCAGTTGTTTTGGTGGAAGTTTCAGATTCTCTTTTTTCTTTTTCATTTATTTCAAACCTGTTTCCTATTTTACCTTTTTATAAATAAGATATAAGAGAGGGAAAAATTGTGATGACATGGAAACGTTTGTTTTTACTTGATTAAATATTTTTTCTGTGACATCTGTAATAATAATGATAATCACCATATCTACTAATGTTTTATATACTTTATGTATTAACCATTATCCCCACTTTTAACTGACTTTACATTTTATTGGGGGGAAAAAAACAAGTCTCCCTAAATTTAAGTAACTTGCCCAATGTCATACAGCTAGTAAGCAGCAGAATAAAAGGTAATAGCTAAGAAATAGATTCAAACTCAGGTCTCTGTGGCTCCTAAGCCAAAGCTTTTTCCTCCATTCCAATATTTCTCAACCTGGAAATCCTGAAAGGTTGAGATATTCCCACATATCATCTTATAATAAGTTTTCCTTCTTTCAACAAATACTTACTGAGTGCTTACTTATGTGTTAGATACTATTCTAGGCACTGGAGATACATGAGAAATATGTTGCTGCCCTAATGAGCTTACATTCCTATGGGAATGGAAGGGATAGACAAAGAAGTAAAATATATAATATGTTAGAAAGTGATAAGTGCTATGAATAAAAGAAAATTGTTTGACTGTTTTAAATTGTGCTTTCGGCCAGGCGCGGTGGCTCACGCCTGTAATCCTAGCACTCTGGGTGGATCGCTCGAGGTCAGGAGTTCGAGACCAGCCTGAGCAAGAGTGAGACCCCGTCTCTACTAAAAATAGAATGAAATTATCTGGACAACTAAAAATCTATATACAAAAAATTAGCCGGGCATGGTGGCGCATGTCTGTAGTCCCAGCTACTCGGGAAGCTAAGGCAGAAGGATCGCTTAAGCCCAGGAGTTTGAGGTTGCTGTGAGCTAGGCTGATGCCATGGCACTCACTCTAGCCCGGGCAACAGAGTGAGACTCTGTCTCAAAAAAATAAATAAATAAATAAATAAATAGTGCTTTCATCTCGTTAAGATATTTAACATAATGATATTGTAAATAATCTTAGTGACCTTATAACAAAGCCCTGACTTACAATTTCAGAGCAATTATTTGGTTGTGTTTTCTCTTACATTCTTGGCTAGATAGAGAAATGCAAAAAATGTCATGGTGCAGTATAAAACTGAAGGTGTCATGGTGGTTCAAAGAGGATTTATTCGTAACATAGCACATGGTAATGAAGGTAGCATGAACTCAAAAGAACATGCATTGCAGCAGTTAGTGCCATATTGAATTTGAAATACTCATTTTATTGTACAGACCCTATTTTTGTATGTACATTTTTGAAATAATTCTGTGGTGCTAAATACCCTGTTCCAAATCCCATGAATGAGATTATTTAATGCAGATTTAAATAATGGGAATATTTAAACATGTACTTAAATAAAAGATAGTTCTATAATGTTAACAACGACACATTATTAAAATAGGCAATCAAAGATTGTTTCTGAGCAGGACTTTGTTAAGTGCAAGTCTGATCACACTATACTATCAAACAAAGCCTTTACATTGTGAAAAATATTTTTAAATAAAGGTTTAACTTATTAAAGTACAGAAATCTTTAGTGTCCAGCTCAGTGAATATTAATGCCATTTTGTTCAGCATACTTCTATAAAGAGGCATTGTCCACATTAGTAACATTATATTTAAAAATATGTGAATACATTAAATATAGAACCATACCTGAAGAAATATCACCCTACATTAAACCCAACATTAGCAATTTTAGTAAAATAAAATGAATTATCATATTAAATTATTTTTATTTAAATATTATTGGTCTCATATAATTGTTTCTAATTTACAAATTTATTTTAGTCATATAATACCTTAAGAATAATGCACTTACATTTGAGAAACACTGTACTATGCAGCATTGTCTCTCTCTAAATAGAAATTTATTTGACAAAGAATAAGTTTATTTGAGCACCTTTAATGCGCCAGCCGTAACTTTTCTTATTTGATTGACAAATTATAATTTGTTAGGGTATTGTCTTCTATAGACAATATAGTCTACATCCATCCATTCCCCATTTGTGATGTTGTCAACAAGTAGTAGTTATTCAAGTTGGTGATTAGACTCAAACTGTGTTGTCATTTCAAAAATTTCATTTTGTTTGTTAAATTTTTACACATATCACTTCTTCCTGTATAGGTCCTTATTACAGAAACTCCAGTCATTCTGTCCTTTGCTCTGTTTTCATGTAATAGTTGTACAATTCTAAATTCCTGATTTTTAAAACCTAGATATTAAGAGACTTGATTGAAGTAGACATAACTTTGTAACCATCACTTACATTAAGTGACTAATCTGTGTTTCCCAGGGCAATTTGGGGGAAGATTTGGGGAGGTGAATTGGAGTACATGTTTGTTTACATCACGACATTGAAAACAATTTCAAACTCAGTATTAGCCATCCTCATTCTTAAAGCCCCTACTGTGCTTACAATTAAAACCATTAAATTATATGTTTTAAATGGATGAATTATGTGGTATGTAAATTATATCTCAAACCATATTCAAGAACCTTATAGTCTATTTCTGTTTACCATCTCATCATTTGTGATATTATTTTCATTCATCATATATAATTACCCAAAAGTTCAGTATAATTACATTTCCACTAAATAATCATATTCTCTTAAAGATGAGAAAAAAATATAGGCCTTCATATTTACCCAAATATTTACCATTTCAGATTTTCTTCATTCTTTTATATAAATTTCCATCTAATTTTCCTCAACCTGAAAAATTTATATTACTTGTAAAGCAGCTCTGCTGAGAATAGACTCTCAATTTTTGCTTTTCTGAAAATGTATTTATTTTGCTTTCACTTTTTAAGATTTTTTTCCTAGATATGGGACTTCAGTTTGACAGTTTCTGCTTCCTCCAGCACTTTAAAGATCTTGTTCTATTATTTCCTGCCCTCCATTGTTTCTGATGAGAAATTAGTAGTAACTGGTTCATTGTTCCCCTGTTTATAATGGAGATTTTTTCCCCTCTGGCTGCTTCTTCCCTTTATGTGTTTAGCAGTTTGATGAAAATGCGCCTAAGTGTGGCCTTCTTTATATTTATCTAAGGTGGGTTTCATGGATCTTTAAATTTGTGTTTTTTCCATAAATTTAGGAAAAATTTGGCCATTATTTCCTCAAATGTTTGTTCTGCCCCATTGTCTTCTCTCTGAGAATACAAGTAAATATAAACAATTTGAGTGTTTGTTTCCTTTTTTTTTTTTTTTTTTTTTCAATATTTTTTCTCCCTCATCTTCAGATTGGATATTTTCTACTGATGTATCTTCAAGTTCACTGCTTCTTTTCTTTGGCCATCTCTAACCTACTATGGTTTCCATCCAGTGTTTCTTCACATGTTTAGTAATATTTCTAATTTGTCATTGTAGAGACTTTCTAAATAGTGTTGATTTTGCTCTATCAAGCAATTCAAGGGGCTGAGTTCAAACTTCAAACTCTCCCCTGAGCTAAAATCTTCATTCATTACTTTCAGCCTTCTAATTGTTGCTTTCTGCCAGGTCCTCTGCACATGCATTAATCAAGGCCAGCCAAGAGTTTGAGGGAGTTTATATGAAGATTTTGTTCCTCCAGGGCCTTACCTTCCTCCTATCTGAGATTTTCCCATCATTTTCTAGCCATTCCATCAGTCTCAAACTATTTCCTCCTAATCCTCAAATCACTTATGACGGCAGTTTTCTGCTTAAGTTCCAGCTACCCCATGCAGTGCAGACTGGGAAGAGCCTTTGGGTGAAAAACCACATAAATGCAGAATCAGTGCAATTCCCTTCTTTCAAATACCTACTCTCTTCCAGTTTCTGTGTGCTTTAAGTTGTCTCCAATGCCCTCAAATCATTGTTTTTATATTTTCCCCCAGAGTTTATCGTTAATATACTCTTCAATCATTGTACTTCTGTTTCCCACTTCATAACACTTACTGTTCATTCTCTCTTTCTCTCTCTTTCACTCGCTCTCTCCCCTTGTTCTTTCCCTCTCCCTTTTCTCTCACCTATTCATTTAAATCTTCCCAGGGTGGATCTGCTTTCTTAGCATCATGCAGTCAACAAGGAATAGCAAATCAGACAATTTACTTAATTTGTGGCCATAAGCAGCCTCCAAAAGTGGAAAGATGAGACTGGGAGATGCTTATTGTCTAACTTGACTACAGCTTTTAACACACCTAATAATTAAAAAATATTTTCCCTGTTGTATTCTCTCCTATGTTTATAGTATGTGTGCATATCCATTGATTTGTGGGATATTCAATCTAAAATTCATAATTTATTTATGGGCTACTATTATAGATAGTCATACCATTCACTACTAGCCTCTCTAAAAATTAGTTAGAATCTTTGTAAATCTTTAGAATCTTCCTTTTTATAGTGTTCTATATATTTTCCATTAGTTAAATGATTCTTGGAAACTACTCTTAAACATTGGCAATATAAGATACTCCCATATCCTTTATCCAGATCTGCCAGATGTTTTATTTCCTGTGCCCAAAAGGCTCGAGGTCCATGGATCCCAAACTGTGCCCTGAGGCACCCCTGGGCCCTGCAGCCAACTCTCAAAGGGCACTGCAGGATATTTTAAATTTTTGAGAGACACACAGCGACATCTGTTGGGTGTAACCTGAACTACTGCTATTAAGTTGGTTGGGCTTTTAGCCTGAAGAGGCTGTGAAAAAACTCCAGCAACACTGAGGGCTCCAAAAACTAAGAAAGTTTGGAAATCTCTGCTTTAGGCATTAAAAACCTCTTTTGTATCAAGTTGACATTACAATTATTTTTACACAATTAATCAAAACAACTTTATATTACCCAAATTTTGATAAGTAATTATCAAACAAAAATAAATGTGTATTAAAAACATATCTAGTGAGATGCACGGCCCTTTTTTTACCAATTAGTTCATGTTTCTGTATGTCAAATTTGCTGATTGACTGAATCAATTTTTTTTACTTAGATTTTTGTTTTGCTGATGTAAGCCTTGAGAAAATCTTGTTAGCATAAGTAAATGATGGAAATAGGAAGAGATTTATTATGCTAGTGGTGTTCTTTGAACTCAACTTTTGAGTTATATACTAAGTACATAAGAAAAGAGTTGAAAAACCATCATACTTGTAGAAGGATTTATTGTCTAGACCTGCATTGACCAGTAACCAATTAGCCACAAGTGGCTATTTAAATTTAAATTAGTTAAAATTAAATAAAATTTAAAATTCAGTTTCTCAGTTGCACTGGCCATACATATTTTGAGTACTCAACAGCCTTGTTTACCTAGTAGCTACTGTAAACTTGGGCAGCACAGATAGAACATTTCCATCATTGTAGGAGGTTCTGTTGGATAGTGCTGGTCTGGACATTAAAGTCATCTTCTTTCTCAGCACTTCCTCCAATATTTTGAATTATTTCCTTTTTTAGTACCTCAAAGGTTTTTCCGTTTTGGTAAATGCAGAATAGTTTCTTATTTTAATATACATTTTATACTGATATTTTTTAGTGCTTTGCCTTTTTTACTCAACCTTATGTTTTTGAAATTCATTCATTAACTTACATAGCTTTTGTTCATTTACTTTTGCTGTTGAATAATATACCATTGTATAAATATGTTTTATGAATTTTCACACACATGGATAGTGTTTGTTTTTTTTTCCAGTTTGTTTTTGGCTGTTAAAACCAGTGCTGCTCTGAAATTCTTTTTTTTTTTTTTTCTTTATCCGCAAGTGGACAGGCATGCTCTGAAATTCTTGTTAGTGTTTCCCAGGGTCCGAGTGCAAATTTCTCTAGGATATATAGCTAGGAGTAGAATTTCTGGGCCATAGGATATTTTCATCTTCAGCTTTACTGGATAATGCCAAATTGTGTTTCGAAGTGGTTATACTAGTTCACATTCCCGTCAGCAGTAAGTGAGGATTCTAACTTTTTCATACATAATTTCAAATTAGGTTTGGCTGTGATTGACAAAAACAAAGAAACGAATAACAGTGGCTTAAATAAAAGAAAAATGTATTTCTCTTCATATAGATAAGGTAAGTAATTAAGTGCAGTGTGGTGGGTCCAAGTGTTCTGTCTTGTTGATCCACCATTCTCAGGGTATGGTTTTTCATCTTACAAGGTGAAAGGTTATGAGGTTGTTAAATTCTCTTCCTACCACCTTCCCCCTGCCAACCCCCAGCCTCTCACCCTCTACTCCCATCTAAGAGTAATTTGAAAATTTGGCAACATTATTTCCCTTTACCTCTAAACACTTCAGTGTGTGTTTCCTAAGAACAGATCATTCTCATAGGTAACCAAAGTATAATTACTCAAATCAGGAAATTTAACATTATGCAATACTGTTGTCCTATGGCCCATATTTATATTTGATCAGTTGTCCCAATAATGTCCTCATAGCTATTCCCCATCCGCCATCTACTCAGTACAGGATCCAACCAAAAATTACATATTGCATTTAGTTGCCATGTCTCTGTAAGCATATTTAATCCCGAGCAGTTCCTCAGACCTTCTTTGTCTTGCTTGCCTTGAAATTTTTGAAGACCTTTTAATTTATAGAATGCCCCTGAATTTGGGCTTGCATGAAGTTTGCTTATAATTAGATTCAGAATAGGCATTTGGAATAGAAATAGACCAGAGCTGATGGTGTGTCCTTCTCAGTGAACCATATCAGAAGGCCCATGGTGTTGGTTTGCCCTAATATTGGTGATGATAAGTTAGATTACTTGATTAAGATGGTAGCTTTTTTCTTTCTAATTAATAGATAATGTATGAGTAGATACTTTGAGGCTATGTAAATATTCCATTCCTCATCAATCTTTCACCTATTAGTTTCACCTACCGTAAATCATTATCTGACACCACTATTCCTTTTCTGGTTTTTAGTTGACATTTTATTGTAAGGAAGATTTTTTTCTTTCTCCCTTATGTTTATTTGTTTATATCGGTATGGACACTAATTTTATTCAATAGGTTCTAATTCATTATTTTGATATACAGATTTTCCCAGATTTGTCAAGTGGAAGCCCCTTTAAACTGGCTCCTGTGTCCTTTTGATATGTCCCCCTGTTCTTTGAGTGTTTCTTCACTTGCTGGAGGAAGATGCTCCAGGCTCTTGTATCATACTTCTACACTAGTTAAAATTAGCCTTTTCTCAGTGGAGCCTTATAGCTTTTAGTAGACAGTGGTATTTTGAAGCCAAATCTGTGTGCTAAGTGTGCTCACTGATCCTGGTGTATCATTGCATCTGGGCTCTCTCAACTGTTTTTATATTTCTAAAACACATTAATTTTATAAACACGTGTATATACCTATATTTATTTTTCTGTCTTTCAAAAAATGTGTCTATCCTAATAACTCCAATTCCAGTTTAACATCATGATTAAATTCTAGTCTTCCCCCTTTCCATATTTGTAACTCCCCTTTCTAACGGTGAGAAATCTGGCTTTCATTATTCTCAATATTTACTCATTTGCTCAAGCCTAGGATTCACAAAAGTTAATTCCCCATTGTTAACTCAGATTATTACAAAAAAACAAGCCTACTAACTAGAATTTAATATTTTATGGTTCTTTTTTAAAATAAAATTCACATACAATTAAATATACATATATTAAGTATATAATTTGATGAGTTTGTTTTTTTAAAATATATCCACCCATGAAATCCATGCCCCTATTAAGGTATGGAACATTTCCATCATTCAAGAAAGTTTTTTGTGGACCCTTTTCTAGTCAGTCCTCCCTGATACAAATAATCTTCTGACATACTTTTCACCATAGATTAGTTTTGCCTATTCTAGGACTTCATGTAAATTGAATTATACAGTGTGTGTGTTCTGTTGTGTCCAACTTCTGTTGATCAGCATAATGTCTGTGAGATCCATCCATGTTGTTTCAAGTGTCGGTAGTTTATTCTTCGTTGCTGAGTAATAATACTTCATTGTATAAATATATCATTATTTATTCATTCTCCTGTTAATGGATATTTGAGTTGTTTCCATTTTGGGCTATTGTGAACAAGGCAGTTATGAACATTCTTATATAAATTTTTTGGATATATGTTTTCATTTCTCTAGTAATTGCTGGACACAGGATAAATGAATATTTAACCATACAGAAAACTAACAAAAACTTCCAAAATAAATTGGTGAACATTTTGGAAAACAATTAAAGTTTAACATTTATGTAAAATAAAGAAACTTTCAAAATGGTCGTACCATCTTACATACCCACCAACAATGTATGAGAGTTCTGGTTGCTCCAAATCCTCAACAACATTTAATGTTTTTACCAATCTAATGGGTATGTAGTTGTATCTTATAATTCAATTTTGCATTTTCCTGATGACTAATGATTTTATGTACTTTTTCATGTACTTCGTGGCCATTTGTGTATCTTTCTTTGTGAAGTTATCAGTTCAAATCTTTAGCCCCTTTTAAAAATTGAGTGATATTTTTAATTACTGACTTACAGGTATTTTTTTTATATAGTCTGAATACAAGTCCTCTGTCAGATAAATGTTTTTCAAATATTTTTCCCAGTCTGTGCTTGCCTTTTCATCATATTAATGGTATCTCTTATAAATTTTAATGAAGTCTTCTTTTATAATTATTGCTTTCTGTGTCCTAAGAAATATGTACATACTCTTACTCCTCCCTCCCTCTATAACAGTAAAGAGATTCTCCTGTGGTTGCTTCTTAGACACTTGAAAATTTTAGCCTTTGGATTTATGTCTGTAATCAGTCCCTTCTAGTAGCTATTTTTTAATATTAACATTTTGTCCAGAATTTATAATTGTTATCTGCAGAATGGTTTGCTAATATCACTTACTTCCCTGTTTCCTGAGGTAACATTTTATATACAGCAGTGTTGATTTAGATCTACCCATATCTAACATAATCCTTTTTTGATTGTCTATTTGTTTTTGCCTACTGTTTCTTATTGTACCACATGCCGCCTTTCTGGGATCATTTACCTACTTGAGGTGCAACCCTTAAGAATTCTTCAGAGAGCGTCTATGACTTGCAAACTCTCAGGTTTTATCTGAAATGTATTTATTTTAGCCTCAGACTTTAAAGATAATTTCCTGGGAATACAATTATAGGTTGCAAATGATTTCCTCTCAAAAAATATATTTTGTCCCTGTTTCTAGTTCTCATTGTTGGCATTGAGAAGTTGGATGTCAGTGTTGTTTCTTTCATGGTAAATTTCCATTCTCTCTGGTGACTCTTAAGACCTTCTCTTCACATTTAGTGTTTTGCAAATTCACTCTGAGGTATGTGGATTTCTCCATATTTATCCAGCTTGATTGAGGTCATTATACTTCTTGATTCTAAGGATTCATGTATTTCAACATTTCTGGGAAATTCTCAGTAATTATCTTTTTGAATATTGCTCTTATTTTCTTTATTATCACTACTAAAGCTATAAATAGATGGATATTAGACCTTCTCATTCTCTCCTCTATGCATCATAATTTCTTTTATGTATTTTTCATCTCTATGCCTCTCTCTGTTTTAATCTGGCTAATTTCTTTAGTTTTATCTTCTAGTTCACTAATTCTCTCTTCATCCATGTCACATCTGCTGTTTTACCTGTCTATTGAATTTTAAATTTTAATTTTTTTATAAACAATAAACAATCTAGTTGAATCTTTTTTTAAAAAAATTCTTCCTGATTATACTTTGTAGCCTCTTATTTTGGGCTCATATTTCTGTTCCCTCTCTCCATCTTTATACATGTTAAACATACTTATTTTATAGTCTGAATGATATAATTCTAATATTTGAAATACTAAATTTCTCTTTATCATAGTTTTTCCTTGTTATTTCTTTTTGCTTTTGTTCATAGTGTCTTCTTTCCTCATAGTTCCTTTGTAATTTTTCTTTTTATTTTCTATTAGGAGATCATGTAAACTGGAAAATCTGAGCAAATTCTATGAGGTCATACTTGAGGATGCCTTTTCTTAGAATGGATTTGCATTTTTTCCTGATGTGTACCTGGAAAGAACTACCAATCAAGGATTACTTTCATTTCTCAACTTGAGTGTTTTTTAAGCCATGTAGATAGTGTGTGTGATTTCAGTCCCCACACCCACATGACAGATAACTTGTGGTTATAAATTGGGGTGCTCATACATCCTGATTTGTCCAAAATGATCCCAGGTAATGCCCTTTGTCCTGGTGTAATTATTAATGCCCTCTTCTACTCTCAGAAGATTCCCTGTTTGATTATAAATTATATGTTACCCTATTAAGAATACTAAGAGGAGAAACTTTTTGCCTGTTCCAACCCATACCGAAGGTTGAACAGAGGTTTTATTATTTCTCCATTTGCAGGGCAGAATTTCGAGTTCACTCTTTCATGAAGGTGCATCTCTTCCAGAATCCTGATTTTAAGTTGGGGTTTCCATTCCAACATCTCAAAGAAGACGTTTAATGTTTCTGGGAAATTGGCAGTTGCCCTCAGGGTAGCCGCTGGCTTTAGCATGTTTACCTCTCTGGATTCATGCTTCTGCTTAGTTCTTTGCCTCTAAGGATTTTCCTTACTTTATTGTGAGTGCAGCTTTGTATTTAAAAGGATGTTGTAAATCTTTCATCCAAAATATTTAGCTGTTTGGTTGCAGGAAGTTTTTCCCTCTAGAACAGAATCCCTGGACTCCTCATAAATACTGACTTAACTGCATCTGGTATTAGAAGATCCAATTTTTTAGTGTTGAAGTAGCCCAGAAAGTTCAAAGAGCAGGTTTTCTGCTTGAGAGCTCTGACTTGTCCCACTTTGTTGAAGATAGGAGGACAATTTACTTAAAGGAAAAAAATTTTTTAATTATTTTTTTATGTTTTATATTCTCCATGTAAGAGCTGAAAGCATAGAATATAATCACTTTCATTTTTCTAACAAAAGAAATTAAGTGCCAGCATGGAAGATAAAAGATACTATTATTATATACATCTTATAGATGAGGAAACTGAGGCACTTGGCCACTTGGCCAAATAACTTGGCCCACTATTAGTAAGTGATAAAGCTGATATTAGAACTCACAGCCAGCCTTTCTCTAATACTTATGCCCTTAACAACTATTTCATATGCCCCTTGATGTAATTATATACATTCTTCTAGCTCATCATCATGAAATGTATGTTCATGGAGAAAGTACTACTATGTTGTTATCTAGTATAGCCTTCTTAGTATTGTAGGTATCAATAAATATCTAAAAGCCACTCAGTAAAAGATATATAAAGGATACAAAAGGATAAAAAAAAATGTCAGCCTTGTAACTATTTATTAGTACTATGGGGGAAATACAGTCTTTTAGTCCTAAACCATAAATGCTTCTCATTTCTCCATCCCATTTCTGTTTCTGTTCCATCTCCCTGAAAGGCTCTTCCCTGTTTTTACTTGGAAATTTCTTGCTTATCCTTTTAATACAGCTCAAATATCATTTCTGGTTTTAAAAAATCTTCCATGAATCCCACCCTCCCCATAGACTGGGGACAGAATAAGCAACTCACTCATCTGTGTTCCCATAGCATTTTTACATATTTTATGGTAATACTTATCAATTATGTTTAACCGTTTTTATATGTCAAAAGGTTGAATGTCAGCAAGGTCACATGGTTCAACCTAAATTCATTGTATATATGTATACCCCCCTAGATACACGGGTAGGAGCCAAGTGTCATTTACTTTTGTTTCTCTAATTTAGCATCTGGACATATGCTCAAAATATAATTGTTGAATTCAGTGAATGTTCATACTCCAGAGGCAATATTGAAAAATATTAAACGCAGATCTGCATGCACATCAATCAATCAGAACAGATTCTGGCATTAAATAACTGCTAAAGCTGTGCCAGTACTATGAGCTGCATATCAGCCCAGCCTATGCCAAGGGTACATGCAGACAAAGACTTTTGGGGCTTTAGTGAAAAATGGAGTTCTGACCAAGTGCATTCAATGCTTAAAACTTCTTTATAACAGTTCCACCAAATATCACTTTAACCACCTTTTATTCCAGAACATTCATTCTTCCGTTAGATACTACAGTCTATTTTTCTTAACTTCCATCTGCAGAGCCTAATTTTATGCTGAAGGACCTTGGCACAAGTCTTAATTTCTCTCCTAGAGGACAGTTCTTCAGATATTAGAACATGGACCTCATATCTGCCCCCAAATCATTTCTTCTAAAATCCTCATCCTTCAACCCCAGTTAGGTCATGGTTTGACAGCATGTTGTCCATGATAGTATGATATACCAAGGCATTTCCTGTGGTATAAAGTGAGAGTATAAGCCCAGACCTAGGGAGCCATTTCTAGGAATGACAGGCTAGACTATTAACACCACACCTGTGGTTCTTAGCCCTGGCTGTGCCTCAGAACTACCTGTTAGAACTTTTAAAAAACACAGATGTCTGAGCTCCATGCCAGGCCCACTGAATATAGCAATCTAGGTGTGGGATCTTTGAAAAGGGTGTGGGAGGCAGTATAAAGAAGTGGTTAAGAAAGTGAACATGCTCTGGGGCCAGACTGCTTGGATTCTAATCCAGAGTCACATGATTTGGTAAATTGCTTAAACCCTCAGTACTTATCTCTTAAAAGGTATAACAACCTTGAAGGGCTATTGTGAAGATTAAATGAATTACTATAAGCTAAGAACCACTCAGTAGGTGCTAAATGAATATAACGTTATTATGGTCTGTGTATTGAAATGTCTGCTGCAGTTTTTCATGCACAAGTTGAGAAAGCAGTGATATAGGATATCGTGTGATGGTATAGTCACCTCTGTCAGGAGGGACAGAGAGCAGGTGATCCTTATACCTTTCTTGAGCAAGAATTTCTAATTCCTCAGTTCCCTCCTTCCCCATCTGCTTATCACTGCAGTGAACTCAGACAGGCTTCATTTCTCAAGTGGCCATCAGGACATAGCTGCTGCTAAGACAGTGCCTTTCCTTCTGCTGCTGCACTCACTGAAAGCTCTAGATTAGTGCTTTTCACACCTTTGGGTTTTACAAGCTACTTTTAAAAGTGGGTACAGTGACAAATTTGCCAGCCTTTCATGTTACCAAGCAAGAAAGTTCAAAAACTGTAATCATATATATCATAATAAAAGAAAGACATTAATACTAAAGAATTAAGAATATTATAATATTAGGATAACTCATAAGCCTACCATAATAAACCTACACCATTTCTCTTTGTCCGTGACCATAGTTTGTTTAATTGTATATCTTTTAAAATTACAAATGGAGAACATTTATCATAGTAAACATCATTACTTTCTTTGCCTAAACCGTCATAATTATGCTATCATAATTATGGCATATGTACAGAGATCCTCTTAATTTGGTAAATGCTACCAGAATAGGGAAAAAAAGTACCACTCTTGATTTTCAACTAAATTTTGACATATTTATGTTTCTGTGACTTTTATTTACTAAGTTGGGTTCATTTTGATAGTTTATTTTAGTAGAAAATTTGTGTAACTATATTTCAGAATTTAAAAAAAACTATGTATTTTCCTACATAAATATTTCTTGTTTTAGCTAATGAAAATTCTGCCGATTAGACCCTGGAAAAGTTATGTCTGTAGTTAGTGCTAATAGAGACACCAGAGCATTCTCTCCCCTATTAATCTATGGGTAATGGAAGGCCCATTTCTTAAGCACACACAGAAGAAAGAATAGAAAAAATACTGGCTATGACACCAAATGAATTGCCTTCCTCCCACACTACTGTGCCCTTGTAACCTAGGGCATGTAGAGCAGGCTGGCAGCCATTGCATTACAGATTTAAAAGTGCTGGAATCTCTCTGTCCTGTAGCAGGTTGCCTGATGGATTGGTGAGTAATGTACTTGAAGAGTGCATTACTGAGCTCTAGACTAATGGCTACCTCTTGCCCATGGCCTTTATGGTAGATCATTCATTGTGCTGCCTCATCAGCTTCCTGCCAGTCTGTATCTGGCATGAACACTGCCTGTTCCAAAGCTGATTAATACCCTGGGAATGAGTCCCACTGCAGGTCTCAGAGTGGATCACACAAAAGTGGGAGTGTTCTGGTGCTAGGGGGACAATATAACTTTTCCTTCATGAATAAAACAAAAAATCTTTAATTTATATATTGTCAAAGTAGAGATCTGCATAAATTATAACTTGCCAAATTGTTATTATAATTAGCATGTTAAAGGAATAATAACACATGAAGTATCTTAGATCTCTTTGGTGCTTTAAGCAGCACAATGATATAGTATTTCTTCAAATTCAATTTCCTGAAACTGAGTATGTGAAATAAGACCCAAGAAACAAAAGGAAATAATAGAAGACTACATGTAACTCAAGACTAAGTGCAGACCATAATTCTAGGAGAATTTGGAGAAGAGGGAAGTCAATGATGACTGGAGAAATAAGAAACATCCTGGAGGAGATGCAGGTTAAATTGACTCTTAAAGGCTGGAATTAGGGTAAGTAATGGGGAAGATGGGTATGGGAGGTCAGAAAAAGCCAGGTTAGCTAAAGCATGGAAGTATTAAAATAAATGACATGTTATTGGGTTTGGAAATAGAAGTGTTAAGAAATCAAGTACAGGCTGAGAGGACTTCTGATACTGGCAATATGATAGACTAGGTCACCTAAAAACCATCCTGCTATAATGATGCGGTGGTCTCCTGCTCTGGAAGAATGCTCAGTCAGGATAAAGACAGATGAATTGTGAGCCTGCAACAGGAGGGGTAGACCCCTCTTGACAAGATTAGTAGAGGCAGGCAGTCGTGGGGCACACAAGCTGTTCAGACCTCTCTTTCTTGGCAGTGACAGTGGTTTTGGGTGACACAAATACACGCAGATTCTCAGATCCCTCCCTGGTCCGTGTAATAAATCAGTCATATGTAAGTGTACAATATGATTAGCGTTTACATACATATATATATATATATATATATACCTGTGACACTATTAGTATAATTGATAATAAACATATTCATCACCCCCAAAGTTTATTTGTGCTTCTTGATAATACCCCACCCTACTGATTTGCTTTCTGTCACTATAGATTGATTTTCATTTTCTAGAATTTTATATAAATGCAATCATACCGTGTATTTTTTTTTGTCTGGCTTCTTTTATTCGGGATAATTATCTTGCATTCCATCCACATTGTTCTATATATCAGTAGTTCATTACTCATACAACATAATGATTGATGTACATTGTGCAGTGATTACCACAATCAAATTAATTAAAACATTCATCACCACACGTAGTTACCGCTATGTGTGTATGTATATATGTGTGCTGAGGACACTTAAGCTCTACTCTATTAACGACTTTCAAGTCAACAATACAGTACTGTTAAGGACAGTCACTATACGGTACATTAGATTCCTCAGTTTGTCTTTCTGTATCTGGCTTATTTCACATTGTATAATGTCCTCTAGGTTCATCCAAGTTGTTGCAAATAGCAGGATTTCCTTCTTTTTATAGATAAATAACATTTTATTGTATGTGTATAATATTTTCTTTACCCATTTATCTGTTGATAGGCAATTAGGGTGTTCCCATATCTTGGCTTTTATGAATATGCTGCAATGAACATGAGAGTGCAGGTATCTCTTTGAGATACTGATTTCATTTCATTTGGAGATACACCCCAAAGTGGGATTGCTGGATCATGTGACTCTTGTCATTTTAATTTTTTGAAGAATCCCCATACTGTTTTCCATTATGGTTATACCAATTTACATTCCCACCAGTAGTGTACAAGGGTTTCCTTTTCTGCGCACCGTCACCGACACTTATTTCTTTTTGATAATAGCCATTCAAAA
Source organism: Lemur catta (assembly GCF_020740605.2). NCBI lineage: Eukaryota > Metazoa > Chordata > Mammalia > Primates > Lemuridae > Lemur > Lemur catta. The sequence continues at coordinate 20,186,024 of NC_059147.1, read as the reverse complement.
AGTGTGAGGTGATACCTCATTAAGGTTTTGATTTGCATTTTCCTGATGATTAGCAATGGTGAGCACCTTTTCATATACCTGTTGGCCAGTTGTATGTTTGCTTTGGAAAAATGTCTCTTCAGGTCCTTAGCCTATTTTTTAATCAGATTATTTGGGGGTGTTTTTGTTTATTTTTTTTTATTTTTTTTATTTTTTTGCTATTGAGTTGTATGAGTTCCTTATATATTTTGGATATTAACCATTTATTAGATAGATAGTTTGCAAATATTTTCTCCCAATCCATAGGTTGCCTTTTCATTTTGTTGATAGTTTCCTTTGCTGTGTAGAAGCTTTTTTAGTTTGCTGTAGTCCCACTTGTTCATTTTTGCTTTTGTTGCCTGTGCTTTTGATGTCATATCCAAAAAACCATTGCCAAGACCAATATCAAGGAGCTTTTTCCCTATGTTTTCTTTAGGAGTTTTACAGTTTCAGATCTTACATTTAAATCTTTAATCCATTTTGATTTGGTTTCTTTATGTGATGTAAGATAGGGCTTCAATTTCATTCTTTTTTGTGTGGATGTCCAGTCTTCCCAACACCATTTATTAAAGAGACTATCCTTTTCCCATTGTTTATTCTTGGTGCCCTTGTCAAACATTAGATGTATGGGTTTATTTCTGGGCTGTCAGTTCTGTTCCATTGGTCTATGTGTCTGTTTTCATGTTTTGATCACCATAACTTTGTAATGTAATTTGAACTCAAGAAGAATGATGCCTCCAGCTTTGTTCTTTCTCAAGATTTCTTTGGTTATTTGAAGTCTTTTGTAGTTTCATACAAATTTTAGAATGTTTTTATTTCTGTGAAAAATGACATAGGAATTTTGACAGACAGTACATTGAATTTGCAGATTGCTTTGGATAGTATAGACATTTTAACAATATTAATTCTTCCAATCAGTGAACACAGCATATCTTTCCATTTGTTCGTGTCATCTTCAATTTCTTTCATCTAGTATTTTATGGCTGTCAGTATACAGATCTTTCACCTCCTTGGTTAAATTTTTTCCTAAGTATTTTATTTTATTTATGTAGATGGGATCGTTTTTTTTATTTATTGCCTGACAGTTCATTGGGAGTGTATAGAAATGCTATTAATTTTTGTATATTGATTTTGTTTCCTGCAACTTTACTGGATTTGTGTATTAGTTCTAACAGTGTTTTGGTGGTGTCTTTATGGTTTTCTATAAATAGGATTCTGTCATCTTCAAACAGACAATTTTACCTCTTTCTTTCTAATTTGGATGCCTTTAATTTTCTTTTCTTGCCTAATTTCCCTGACTAGGACTTCAGGTACTATGTTGAATAAATGTGGTGAGAGTAGGCATCCACATCTAGTTCCTGATGTTACAGGAAAAGCTTTTCACTGTTGAATATGATGGTAGCTGTAGGCTTGTCATATATAGCCTATATTGTACTGGGGTACATTCCCTCTATAACTAATTTGTTGAGGGTTTTTATCATGAAAAGATGTTGAATTTTTTCAAATGCTTTTTCTGCATCTACTGAGATGATCGTATGATTTTTATCCTTCATTCTGTTAACGTGGTGTATAACATTTATTGATTGGTGTATGTTGAATCTACCTTGCATTCCAGGGATAAAATCTACTTGATCCTTTTAATTCTTGGATTATCCTGGATGGAACTGGAACCCATTCTACTAAGTGAAGTATCACAAGAATGGAAAAACAAGCACCACATGTACTCACCATCAAATTGGTACTAATTGATCAACATTTATGTGCACATATGGGAGTAAGTAACATATATCAGGTGTCAGGCAGGGGAGGTGGGGATGGACATATTCACACCTAATGGGTGTGGTACACACTGGGGAATGGGCACACTTGTAACTCTGACTTGGGCGGTGCACAGACAATATATGTAACCTAAACATTTGTACCCTTGTAATACTCTGAAATAAAAAAAATTCCATTGAGGAAAAAAAATCCTCTGTCAGGTTCATAAACTTACTTAGATAATCTTATAATCTTATTTCCCATTAATAATCTCCATTATTCTGCATCTCCATACTCAACAATAGAGTGGTCTATACTTGCTGACTCCATTTTTTTCACCACCATCCCCTATTTTGTCTGCAGCTCACACCAATCAAGTTTTTGTCTTTATCACTCCACTGGAACACTATTGTCAAGGTGACCAATGACTTCAATCTTGCTAAATCAAATAACCAATTCTCAGTTCTCATTTTACTCAAACTCTTGGTGTTGTTTTATACAGTTGATTACTCCCTCTTTTTTCAAATCTCTTTTTTTGTTACTGTTGGTGGTGGTGGTTGGTGGTTATTCTCCTGTAACACTGGTCACTCCTTTTCAGTCTCCAACAAAATACTCCATACTGAATCCAACAGCACATGTCTTTATTATAGAATGTCTTTTTGTCCTTTGGGTAGATGCTCAGTAGGGGAATTGCTAGATCCAATGGTAGGTCCACTTGTAGTTCTTTGAGGTATCTCCATTTTACTTTCCATAGAGGTTGTACTAGTTTGCAGTCCCACCAGCGGTGTATGAGTGTTCCTATCTCTCTGCATCCACACCAACATTTGTTGTTTTGGGACTTTTTGATAAAAGCCATTCTCATTGGAGTTAGGTGATATCTCATCGTGGTTTTGATTTGCATTTTCCTGATGATTAGAGACTTCGAGCATTTTTTCATATGTTTATTGGCCATTAGTCTATCTTCTTTGGAAAAGTTTCTGCTCATGTCCTTTGCCCACTTTTTGATGGGGTTATTTTATTTTTTCTTGCTGATTTTCCTGAGTTCTGTTTAGATTTTAGTTATCAGCCATTTATCAGATGTACAGATTGGGAGAAAATATTTGCATGCTATGCATCTGACAGAGGATTTTTAAAATTCAGTAGGTCTTCAGGATTTTTGAGCAGAGAAATTTGAAGATTAAAGTAGTGTTTAAAAATATATTAGTGTATGGCTGAGCATGGCGGCTCACATCTGTAATCCTAGCACCGTGGGAGGCCAAGACGGGAGGATCACTGGAGCCTCAGGAGTTCAAGACCAGCCTGAGCAAGAGTGAGACCCCGTCTCTACTAAAAATAGAAAAATTAGTCAGGCATGGAGGTGTGCGCCTGTAATCCCAGCTACTTGGGAAGCTGAGGCAGGAGAATCACTTGAGCCCAGGAGTTTGAGGTTGCTATGAGCTAGGCTGATGCCACAGCACTCTAGCCCAGGTGACAGAGCAAGACTCTGTCTCAAAAAAAAAAAAAAATATATATATATATATATATATATATAAGTCTAAAAATGGCAAGGAAAATGGATTATAGAGGAAAATAAATTTAAGAAAGAAAAAGCCAATTGGGAAAGATGTTGGTATAATACACAGGACTTAGTAAAGCCCTAAACTAGAGTGGTATAGCAGAAATGGACGCGGAAGAATAATGATAAGCAATGATAATCTTAATAAATTTATTCCTTTCCATATTATAAAGGAACACATCATTACTAGTCAAAGGATTAATTTGAATCTGTGTCAATTTTCATCATATTCAAAGTTGCTTTGCATTTTAACATTTGGTACCATATTACTAAGTGATTATTCAATCTGCAATAGGAGAATAAAAGAAAATAAACCAATTTAAATGATTGAAAGCTTGATAACATCTGGCTGCAATTAGAATACAAACTAATAAATGAAGCCTCATAAATTCTGAAGTTTATTCTCTATTAAAAATCCTTTAAGTAGGAACAGAATTATGGTTTCAATAATGTAAAAGAATAGTGTAATTAAATATACAATTATAAAAGGTAAAGGATTTTAATCTTGATTTTCAACTACTACATGAGAATATTTTTTTTAAATATAGTCAAACTTTTCTTTAAACAAAGGCTTTATCCAGTCTGAATAAGAATCCTGAACCATCATGAATCAGAAAACAGTAAGGCCTCCTCTATCTTCTCTCTTGACAGAATTCAGCAGCCTTTTTCTGTAAAAAAACAGATAATAAAAATTTCAGGGTTTCTGGGCTATACAGTCTCTGTCACAGCCACTCAACTCTGTCATTATAGCATTAAAGTAGCCATAGACAATGTGAAAGAATGAACATGGCTGTGTTCCAATAAAACTTTATTTATAAGAACAGGTGGTAGACCATAGTTTGCCAATCCCTGCTCTACAGTCTGTCTGTATGGAAGAGTTCTAGAGGCTTGACTCTTCTAGTATGGTCTAGAGAAGTGTTCTCCAATAGAAATGTAATGTAAGTAACATGTTGTCAACATTAGAAATTTGTTAATGAGATATTTTCCATTCTGGCTTTTTTCACACTAAGTCTTCAAAATCTGGTGTGTATCATAGGCTTACAGCATATCTCAATTCAGACCAGCCACATTTGAAGTGTTCAATAGCCACATGTGTCCAATGGCTACCATATTATATTAGCCAGTGCAGGTATAAACACTTCATAGTTATCCAGTATCTAAATGCTTCTCCTCCAGACTAGAAATTACCCGCTGGTAAAGCCATTTCTCAGCCAGCAAGGTGTTCTTGGTACCCCTTCTCTTCCTGGCCTTCACTTCATCAGCCTCACCACTAGAAACTACCCAAAGCAGTGCTTCTCAAACTTTACATGATCTCACCAGGGGGATGTTGTTAAAATGGAGATACTGATTCAATAGGTAAGGGATAGAATCTGAGATTTTGCATATTTAACAAGCTCCCAGGTGGTGCCAATGCTGCTGATCTAAGGACCATACTCTAAGAAGCAGGGATTGAAAAGATCACTCCAGAGAAGATGGTCATATACAGAATTGATGGCCAGCCCTCCCCCTAAAACTCAGTCTGGGTCTAATCCCAACATGCCAAACATCTCTGAGTCACCACCAAAAATGAAAGCTTCTGAGGTAGCATTGTCCAGTAGGAATATGATGCAAGCTATATGTGTAATTTTAAATGTTCTAGCAGCCACATTTAAAATAGTTTTCAAAAAGTGAAATGAATTTTAATAACATTTTCTTTAACCACAAATACCAGAAATATGATTTAAACAATTAATACAGCATCTCTAATCATCAGGGAAATGCAAATCAAAACCACAATGAGATATCACTTAACTCCAGTGAGAATGGCTTTTATCAAAAAGTCCCAAAACACTAAATGTTGGCATGGATGCAGAGAGATAGGAACACTCATATACTGGTAGTGGGACTGCAAACTAGTACAACCTCGTGGAAAGTAATATGGAGATACCTCAAAGAGCTACAAGTAGAACTACATTTCATCCAACAATCCCATTACTGGGCATCTACCCAAAGGAAAACAACACATTTGATAAAACAGACTTCTGCACTAGAACGTTTACAGCAGCACAATTCACAATCGCAAAGATGTGGAAACAACCCAAGTGCCCATCAATACATGAGTGGATTAATAAAATGTGGTATATGTATACCATGGAGTTCTACTCAGTTACAAAAAACAATGGTGATCTAGCACCTCTTGGATTTTCCTGGATGCAGCTGGAGCCTATTCTACTAAGTGAAGTATCACAAGAATGGAAAAACAAGCACCACATGTACTCACCATCAAATTGGTATTAACTGATCAACACTTATGTGTACATATAGTAGTAACATTCATCGGGTGTCGGGCCGATGGGAGCGGGAGCAGGGGATGGATATATTCACACCTAATGGGTGTGGTGTGCACTGTCTGAGGGATGGACATACTTGAAGCTCTGACTTGGGTGGGGCAAAGGCAATATATGAAACCTAAACATTTGTACACCTGTAATATGCTGAAAAAAAAAACAGTTATGCTGACTGGTCTCATTTAAAGTTTTTTACTACACATCTTAAATCATCCTCAGTATTGCTTTTAGTTGATCACTTCATGTCTTGTTTCATCAAGGAATTAGAAACTACCAGAGGAGAAATGGTTCCTCCCACAACAAAATCTACCACCTATAACTTCTACCTTCCTTCCTATTACAATGAATGGCATTATCTCTGCTCCTGTGAAAGGCTAGGGCCTTTACCTGGGAATTGGATCCCATCTCTTCTTTACTTAAAGCCTTAGTCCCTGTAATTATACACTCTTCCTTACACATCATCTTTTTCCTTTTCTATTAGAAAATGTTTCTTAATGGTACACAAACATGGTTGCTCCCAACTTAAACAAAACCTTCCTTCAACCCAATATAACCCTCCAACTAACACCCCATTTCTCTGCTCTCCTTTATGAGAAAACTCAACAATAGAGTTGTCTATACTTGCTGACTCCATTTTTTTCACCATCCCCTATTTTGTCCGGTAACACACCAATCAAGTTTTTGTCTTTATCACTCCACTGGAACACTATTGTCAAGGTGATCAGGGACTTCAGTCTTGCCAAATCAAATAACCAATTCTCAGTTCTCATTTTACTCAAACTCTTGGTGTCATTTTATACAGTTGATTACTCCCTCTTTTTTCAAATCTCTTTTTTTGTTGTTGTTGGTGGTGGTGGTTGGTGGTTATTCTCCTATAATACTGGTCACTCCTTTTCAGTCTCCTTTGATACCTCCTTTTCCTCTTGCTGACATCTACGTTTTGGAGTGCCCCAAAGCCATGCTTGGGCCTTTTCTCTGTCTAAACTCACTCCTACAATGATCTCATCCAGTTACATGGCTTAAAATGGTATCTATAAGCTTATGATTACAAAATATACATTTATCTTCATTTCAGACTTCCTGTGAGCCCACTTTATCTACACTTGAGTGTTTAGTGGCCATCTCAAATTTAACCTGGCCAAACTGAAGGTTTTTGTTTCATCCTCAATCTGCTCCCTCTTCAATCTCCTACTACTCAGTTAAAGGCATCACCATTCACTCCCTCATCCAGTTCCTCTACAGGTTCCATACCCCATCTTTAAAATATATCCTGAATCCCTCCACTTCTTACCACCTCCACTGCTACCACCTTAGTCTAAAACTTACTGTAATAATCTCTTGCTTAAACTTCTGTGATAACCTCCTCCTATCTGGTTTTCTTGCTTTCATTCTGCTTCACCATCCCCACCGTTGGAGTCTGTTCTTCACACAACACCAGGGGTGTTCATAAAGTACCCTTTGACTGCCTTTATCATGGCTAGGATAAAATTCACATTCCTTATCATGGCCTTTTAAAGTGTCTACTTCTCTTGCATACTGGCTATTTATCCCACTACCCTCTCCTGTGTTATTCTACTCCATTCACACTGGCTGTATTTAATTTTTTTAAATATGTCAAGCTTGTTTTGGTTTCAAAGCGCTGAGACACGCATCCCCTAAATCTTCATGGGGCTTTCTCTTTTACATCATTTATGTCCCAGCTTGAATGTCAGCTCCTAAGTAATAGATCACCCTGTTTCAAATAATTCCCCTTACCAATCTGTTCTTTTACATGGCTTAATTTTGCTTGATAGCACTTATTTTTAATTATCTGTTTTATATATTTTATTTTTACTCCTCCACTAGAAAGTAAGTTTTGCAAATGAAAGGACCTTGTCCTGCGCAATGCTGTGTCTTCTTCGTCTTGAACAGTACCTGGCACACAGTGAGTAGTGAGTAAATGAATCTGAAAGATTTCAGGAGTTAGGTCAGGTAGCTGACCAAATCAGAATTAGTTGTTTAGGTTATCTTCTAAGAATGAAAGGCTCTAGGACAAAGTAAGTCCTGCAATCTAGTACACACCAGGGAATGTGTTCCAATGCTTATTAGTAGCTGGATGCAGAAATTCTTGGTGATTACTGCGAATCCGCTAATTTGCCTGTTTCCATCAATAGTTACTGGCTATTAGTTTCTGCTGCCTCATCTTCACCTAACTTGCCATATAAGAACTTGCTTTTAAACCACGAATTTCTTTGCGTGCTTTGCCATCTCCTTGCTTGGCTTTTCTTTCTTTAACAAGCACAACAGCATGCTGCTGCATCTTCAAAGAGTAAATTAATTCTGTCCGCAAAAGGGTCAAGTGCTAGAAAGTGCATAGCCATGCAGTTTGCATGGCAGGATACAGAAGATATGATGCTAATAAGATTCTAAGATGAGAACAGCAGACTGTCTCTGGGGATTCAGATGAAGGGGTCTGTAAATTTTAAAAGAAATGGTCTCCGAAAACTAATGATGTCTGCTTTCCAATTCATTAATAATGTGGAGTGGGGAGATGGGAGTGAGATCCAGGCCATGCTTTGAAATATCAAAATGTAACGAGGAAGAAAACAGTAAGAGCGATCTCAATGGGGTCATAAAGCTGGGAGAAGGAGGCAAACTGTAAGAAGATGTGGTGGTGCTGTATGGAGGGAGGGGATCAATCCACCCCATGTATGTATATATATGTGCATATAGTACCTTTATCTATAGTTGAGTAGATAAAAAGTTCCACTAGAAAAAAATACTGTAACATTGATAAGACTTTTGCAATTTTTATATTTAAGGTGACTCAGAGAGAATATTTCAAGTATTATAAAACATGTCTAAGCCATCTGCCTTTCCATATTTACAAACCATGCCCTTCACCTCTTCACACTGCATACAAGGAACTGAGTAACAAGAACCTCAACCTTGTTTGTAGTTAATAGTGGAAGAAAAAAACCCTCAGGCAAAGCCTAATGAACCAAGAGCAATTCTGAGCTCTCCTCTGTAATATCTGCCGAGGCAGTGTCTTTCCAAGGGCTGCCTGGACATATCGTGTGACCTTGCTGCTTTACATCATTAAAATTTCCCATTACTGGAATGGTGTTTGCATGGAGGGGCTGTTGTGCAGATATTATGGCTGAGTTTCTCCCTGCTGCATTTGGAGTTAGCACTAATAGAAAATGCCTCTCTGCTTGAACAGTTCCCTCGAGCTGGGAGGTGTGCAGCAGCAGGAGAGTTTAGCTTTGGCTTTTATTTTGACAAAGCTATTACATTTTGCAGATTGAGGTTATGGTCTTTCCTCCTATCTCTGTATTTTATCTGCATGATATTTTCTGATCTCCCTTTTAAACCCCCATTAGTTACGATTGAGACTCTAGGGTGGCAGCCTGCCTTGGAGCTGTGATATCGTCAGCTTTTTTTAGGAGCCACTAAATTGACTGACTGATTCAGTGGGGTTCAGTCATGTGGAACCTTTCCAAGGGGCCTAGCCTCAGGAGACCCTTCTGTGCCAGACGGAGGCCTAGGAGGTTACTGCAACCCCCAACGGACTGACAATCGTAAAAGCAAAAGTGCACCTTCATTCTCCAGGGCCATAGGTTCTGTCGGCCACATCCTCCTTCTGAGCTTCCTTCTGCAGGTGGCCTGGTGCACCAAGAAGCTGTGGAAGTTGACAGATCTGGTGGCATTTCCCAAGTCCAGGCCAGGCCCTCCTCAACCTGTTTTACTAACCTAAGAAGCTGCTGTCCCATTGTTATACTTTTGTGCAATCCTGATCTTACGGTTTTAGCAGAAAGTTTCACAATAATGAATGCTTTTGCCTAGAGGGGGTGGAAATATTTCAAATTACTGGTTATACAGCTGTAAACTATTTAGAACCATTTGAAAGGCGGAAGAGATTCCTTGGCCAGCTCTCCCAGGTCTCTAAGCAAACCATAGCAGCTTCAGACGTTTTGAACCCAAAGCTAGTTCTCTAATTTCTAAAGCAAGATAGTGTGACCATGTCTTTCTCCACAGCTTTCCTATTTTAAGTAAGACAATGAATTCTTCCCAATAAACGCTTTTGAAACTGGGAGGGTAGCACAGCCACATGCCTCAAAGACTTCACTTTGTTCACCTTCTCTTGAATGTGTGGGACGTGGCAGTCTGGAGTAGGGGCTGTCGGGGAGAGGAGGTTGTAGAGGTGAGGAATTTATTTCCTTCGCAAATCTCATTAGTGATGCAGTGCCTGTTTTTCATTGAGGTTTCTGCTCCTTAGCTTTGTTTTCGGCTGAGTAACCGAGCCTGAAAGCCGTCTGGTGACTCACAAAAGGTCACACTGAGAGTCGGGGGCACGGACCAGAGCATGCTGCCTACCTGTGATTGATGTGTATTAAAGCTGTCTTGAGCCACTCATAAACACAGCAAGAATCCTGTTCTCTTTTCATCAGTGCTCTTGACCAAGACTTGATTTACTGTTTTGAAATCAGCTGCTCCTACAGTCCTCTACAATAGCTTCTTTAATAGCTTGTCATAACAGTTGATGACAATTTGGAAAAGCTCACATATTCAATATATTTTTTTAAATTGACCTTGCACTATTCCAGGTACCAAGTCTTTGTAAACAGTTTAATTGTTCCCTGAGTGTTTGCTGACCTAAAGGAAAGTGTTGATGAATCAGACCCTCCTTTTCTATCTATGAGGGTATTGAGGTATGTATTCAATATTGTAGCAAATCAGTGCTGAAAATTGGTTCCATATCCCTGAGGCTACTTACCTCAAAAGGCAAAAGTACCTGCTAGAGAAGACTGACCAGCTCTGCTATTTCTTGATGAGATTGCTTTAAAGTTTGCATTGAGAAGGGATAGAAATTGGATCCAAGTGTTGTGACAGTACAGTTCTCATTCTGGTAAATAATAATAACAATCATCTGTAGCCATTGAGTGGGTTTTGGCAGTCTGATACGTATAGCTATATGATAATGAAGTTTAAGACTGATGTCAATGTGACTGAGGCAGTAGTTGTATAATCTTAGAAGAAGTGTGTACACAGAATATATAAGACACTACAACAATTAAAAATAAATCTTTCTTTCGGATCAATTTAATTGCTACCTTTGATGGCTTGGGCAAGTTGAGCTGCTCCCTGACCTCCCAATAGCCACTTTTACATCTGTGTCCAGGAATGCCCCCTGGGGTGATTTTCAGAATATCTAACAACCCATTTGACAGGTATAGCAACCATTCAGAATAGATGCGCCAGTCTCACAGAACAGATGCCGGCCACAGCAGCCGGTGTCACTGTACCAGAACACCCAGCTGAATATCAGCCCTGTTCTTTATTCCTCTCTATATGTGCAAAGCTTAACTCTCTTTCAAGGGTTGACTTAAGTTGCACTTACCATGAATCCTTTCTTGTTCTATGCAGTCTATTTCTTTATTCCGAATCCCTGTATTGCTCACAGCTTATACCTCTCCATTGTCCCTATATCATATGCTATTGTTAGTCTACTTTTTAACATTCCCCATATCACAATGTTGTGCACATGTAGACATTTCAAAATATTTTTGAACGTGGAATATTGTGGTGAAAATGCCCCAGTGATGATGTTTGAAAGTGTTACATTTGGTATAGTGCTAATTTGAATTTCCTTTGTGGGCTTGAGCTTGGTATGCAAGAACCCCACTTTGTTTTAAACGAGCCACCTGAAAAAAATAGTACATTTTAGAAAAGAGCTGTAGGACCAGGACATTGTCACCAGTGCCTCTTCCACTGTAAACATTCTTTTCTCATATATTGTACTCTGCACTTTTTCCAGATGGTGAGAAACTTTCCTCCGTTCTTTTTAATTTGGAGTAGAATTGTGAGTGAGAATTGCTATAGTGTTAGAAGAGTTCAGTTTTCACTAAGTCCTATGGAGAGTTGTGTATATTATGGTTGATTCAGTATATATTAGATCATAGTTTCATATTCGAGCAGCATATATAATTTTTCTCCCGAACAGAAAGAAAATACATATTGAGATAAATTTACAAGAAGTTCCCCAGTGTTTGGCTTTTTGATAAAAGGTTATTTTAATTGTTTGAAACTTGGAATATGGTTTTTTTCCTCCATAGAAATGATATCAAGAGACACAGGTTTTAAGCCAGCCCTGCCATGAGTTATTATCAAAGCCTCCAGGAAAGGAGGGGGTCTAGACTGAACCAAGAGGGTTTTAAGAAAGAAAGGTGGAGATGGATCTCGGAGAAAGACTGAGGGCAAAACCCCCAAAGTAATGGGGTATTGTTCCCAGATGATGGCTAATGTATTTCTTTTATAAGGCTAGGGTAGTTGTCTTGTAAAACAAGTGTGAATAAATGGGAAATTACCAGTTGCTTCCTGGAAGCAGCTAAGATAAAACCATGTAAGACAGTAAAACATCAGAACAGAATTGGAAGAGCTAGTTCTAGTCCTGACTAAGCTACAAACTCTCTGGTTGACCTTGAGCATGCCACTGCACCTCTCTGGGCCTCTCTCCTCATCTATAAAATGAAGAGTTTCACTATACAAGGCTCCTTTCAGCTAAAACATACTGTGATAATCATTTTTCTTATAATGCCATCTCTACCCCAATCTCTGTTCTGTCCTCCTCTTCATGCTCCCTTTGTATCTGCTTATATTTACTTCATTGTGCTGAATCCAGCCATTCCTTCCACTCAACCCACTCACAGACAAGTAAGTAACTAATACAGTAATACAACAAAGAGGGCGAAAATACTTAAGTACCTACTACTGGTTATCATAGTATCATAGTCCGTATTTTATTTACGGACTATCCATGTCTCTGTCTTAAACTGAAAAGCCCCTTGAAAACAAAAACTGGGCCTTCTCTTGTTTATTTCTATTTCTATTAGATAGATAGATAGATAGATAGATAGATAGATAGATAGATAGAGTTTTGTTTTGTTTTGTTTTGTTTTTAGAGACTGGGTCTTGCTGGGGGCCAATCATAGCTCACTGTAACCTTGAATTCCTTGGCTCAAGTAATCCTCCAGCCTCAGCCTCACAAGTAGCTGGGAATACCATGCCTGGCTAATTTTTCCGTGTTTTTCTGGAGATGTGGTCTCACTATGTTGCTCAGGCTGGTGGAACTCCTGGCTTCAAGCAATCCTCCTGCCTTGGCCTCCCAAAGTGCTGGGATTACAGTCGTGAGCCATTATACACAGCCAATTTCTATAATATATTTTAAAGCACCTGGTGGATTTGGAAAATATTTTATGAAGATAATGATATTGGTGTCTTGAATTAAAAAGTAGTATTCCTATTTCTATTCTATTAATATTCCTGAATGCATAGCATAATGTTGCTACTTGTGTATACACTTGTCATAACTCTGTGCTAGTGCTAATGGATATGACTGGTACAGAGTGATTGCTAATTGTTTTTATGGCTGACTTTTCTAGAAAAATGTAAATTATAAACATTGACTTAAGAAGAATCAGAATAGTGTCATAGAAGAAATTAAAAGAATAGTCAAAGATTTATTGCTTAAGAAGACCCCAGATGAGGTGCTATTATGGGTAGATTATATTAAAACTTAATGAGATTATTCCTAGGTTATATTAATTTTCCAGAATCTAAAAAAGATGGAAAGCTTCCCCATTAACTATATATGGCTAGCATAATCTTGCTTATAAATCTATACAAATAACAATAACAGAATAAGCCAATTTAAGTTATGAATATATGTTTAAACTCTAAATAACATATTAACAAATCAAATTCTGCACTGTTGCAAAAGAAAACAATGTGTTTCTAACTGATATAAGATTTAAGCTATTGATTGATTAAAATTTATTTCTGGAGTGCAAGGATAGTTTAACATTAGAAAATTTATTAATTGCATACATTACATTATCAGAATGAAGTAGAAACCCATATACTCATCTTAAAAGATGCCAAAGAACTGCTTGACAACACTTACTTCTAATTAAAGCAATTTTAAAAATTCTTTAGTAAACTGAGAAAAGGAGAAAACAAAGACCTTAATCCAATAAAGATATATACCAAAAATCTACAATAAACATTATAATCAAAGGCATTTGACAGAGATGGCTAGCTGTACCCCACTTTCTATTCCTCTCTTCTTCCTTAGTAATACGAACCCTGATTTTTAAGTCCAGCTCATGGCTACCTGGAATAAAAACTGCATTTCTCAGTTTCCCTGGCCACTAGGTGTAGCCATGTGACTAGGTTGGCTAAATTTGACCAATGGGATATAAACAAAGGTGTTACAGACAACTTCAAGGAACTGTCCTTGTCAATAAGGATGAATTTCAAAAGCCTACAATATCAAGTTATAAAAGGCTACAAGCATTGTGATACCAACTATGTAAATATTAAAAACATACAAGTTAATAAATATGACTTAAAAGTACAAATAAAAATCATAAAAAATGGAAAATATGCATGAGAATGAAACATAGCCATATCAGAGAGAATGGGAAGGAAAGGGGGTGGTGCTTCAGCTGTATTTATAATATTTTATTTTCTTAAAATAGTAAAAGTGTTCTGAATCAAACGTGGCAAACAATTAATAGCTATTAAACCTGGGTTGTATCAAATGACCCAGCTATTAAATTAGATCAAATTATTTTATGTTCTCTTCTGTGTGTATAAAATATTGCATAACTTAAAAATTTTTAGTTGTGTAAAATAAAGCCTTGAAACAAAAGTCAAAATAAACATCAGAGGTTGCTTTGTTCTTCTCAGATTCCAGGATGATTGAACATATGAGAGCCTCAGGGCTTGGCCTAATTGCCTCCTCCTCGAGTAAATAAACGTCCGAAAGCAAAAACTAAAGGTAGTCACTTTGATTTGTCATATCCCAGAGATTGTTCTCATGAAGGAATCAATTCAGATGCTCTATTACTAGCAATAGATTATTAAATGCAATTTAAGTAAAACTATCCTTATACCTTTATTTACTGTAGGTATTTTTTTTGCTGAATTTGTCTAATAAAGGTAGATCAAGATAGTAGAAAATAAAATGTAATTCAGCTCATTCATAAACAGCAACAAAAAGCATAAAATGCCCAAGAATAAACCTACTAAGAAATATGCCAAGTCCTATATGGAACAAAACTGTAAAATTTGCTGAAAATTATAAAAGAAAACCTAGATAAATGCAAAGACATTCTATCTATTCTCTAGCTGGAAATGCTCAATATTATATAGATATTAGTTCTCCCCAACTTAATCTATGCATTTAAATTAAATACCACCCAAAAGGGAACCTGATAAGCTAATTCTCAGATTCATCTGAAATAAGATCTCCAGGAATATTTTTAAAAAGATAATAAAGGAAAGCGATCTATATCAGTTATCTAAATACAATATAAAGTTTTAATAATTGAGGGTCCAGAAACAGATCAACATATATGAAATCTTAATATAATAAGAGTTATATTTCAAATCAGTAAAATGAGTAAAAAATAACATATATGTAAATATTATGTATATGGTTAAACCCTAACTGTAAATGTCCACAAATATAAATCCCAAATGGATTAAAGAGCTAGACATAACAAAAAAAATTATAAAACTATCAGAAGAGAATATAGGAAAATATTTCTCTATTTTATGGTGAGGAGGGGCCTCCTTAAGCTAAAAACAATACCCAGAAATTGAAAATGAAGAAATGTACAGGTTGGATTTCATAAATGTTGAGACAAACTGGGAGAAAATATTTGCAACATGTAAAATTCAAAAGGATTAATAATCAGAATATGTAAAGAGATCCTAAAAATCAATAAGGAAAAATTCAGTTAAAAATGAGAAAATGACATAAAGAGACAAATATAGAATGATATGAAATAAGAACTAAAATGGCCACTACACATGTAAAAAGATTCTTCATCTCATTAGCAATCAGACAGAATGCAAATTGAAAAAAGTGAGTGAGATTTGCCAGTATATTGACCAATACTCTAAAGATTAATAATTCTTGGTGTTAGCAAGACCCTGAGGAAACAAATACTCTCTCATACAGCCATTACCTGTCTCTTCTACTTTCCCCCTTGCTCACTCATCCTGCCACACCAGCCACCTTGCTCTTCCTGACACACCAGCTCTCTGTCCACCTCAGACGCTTTGACTTGCTGTTCCTTCTTTTTTTTTTCTTTCAACCTTTTATTTTTTAGTTTCTGAAATACAAATCAAAATACATTTTTGTTACATATCATTTTAACAAAGTTGACATTCTTTTTCATACAGGACGACTCAATGTGGGTACTTTTAAAAAACCATACATCTTTTTTGGAGGGAAACAGTTCATCAAAGAAATAAGTGGATACATGGGCTATTGTTTTTCATGATTTTAGAGCATGCCCTCCACCTTAAAATTTGGTCCACTAAAATATATAAGCATCCCTCTTATCACAAAAATAAATTAAACCTCGTGGTTGAAAAAACAGAAATATTTGGCATAGGCCTGAGTGAGGCTTGAAAAACAAGTTAGGATGTGTTTCACCTGTGTTCCTTTTTAAATCTTCTTCCCTCAGATAGGCTGGGTGCCTTGCTCCAATACTTCCTTCAAGCTTTTCTCAGAGATTGCATTCTTAGCAAGATAGTTGTACCATCTAATTTCAGTATGAACCCATCCCATCACTCCTGATACCTTTGAACCTGCTTTATTTTCCTCCATGATGTTAGATAGGTAGTAGGTAGGTAGGTAGGTAAATAGCCACTGAATAAACATTTTTTGAAAGAATAAAAAATGCTACTGGTAAAAGTGTAAATTGGTACAAATTTTCAGGACATTTTGCATTTACTTAAATACTAAAATAAAATGTACTCCCTGATCTAGCAATACTATTTCTAGGTATCTGTTCTTAATAAATACATTTGCACACACAGAGACATGTACAAGGATGAGCAAGTAAGTTCTGTGCAGCATTGTTTTTGATAATAAAAAAAGAAACAACATAAATATCCACCAACTGAGAAGTTAAATAAAATATGGTATATTTATAGAGCACAATACTATGCAGATGTCATAAAGAATAAGAAAAGCTGTATGTATTCACATGGCAAGATATCCTGATGTAATATTAAGTGGAAAACAAGTCACTGGAAATTATCTAAAATGTAATCTTATTTATGGAAAAAAGCATATGAGTGTATATACATATTTATACACATTTACTTTTATATATAAGTACATGCATACATATAAATATATGTAAGTACAAATTTAAGATATAAAATATACACACCAAATTGTTAATAATTTATTAACGTCTATGGAAAGTAGGAGTTTGGGAGTAGAAGAGCTGATATAGGAGTATATTCTACATATTTCCCTATTGTTCTAGTCTTTTGCAATGAGAATATACTCATGTACTACATTTTTAATTAAAAATTAGAATTTCTCCAATGTTATCCTCTTCCCATGTCAGTCTCACTCATTTGTATCCTGAAATGCTCTCTTGGGTGGAGGTGAATGAGATGAAGTAATGGCCAGTGTGCTGGGAATTGCATTTAGAAGAGCATTGTGCTAGGGAACATTAGTCAGCCACGTGTGCCCCATAGAAAAAAAGGTTTGAGAACTATGTTCATGCCCTATTGTTTCATTTCCTCCCACAGCACCTAGAAACAAAAGAAGCCTCATGTTGCCTTTACTGTAGTCACAATATGTCAAAAGTGCAGGACAGTTTTATTTTTGTTTTTGTTTTTCAGTTTAGACACATTTCATACCTATAGAATAGCTCTATGCTGTATTCTGGGCAATTTTAAATAAATAAATGCTTCCCTACTAACATCAAATACAGTGAAATAAATTACAAGACTCAGGATGTGTAATGAGTATGCTGGCAGTCTCTTCTTTTAACTCTTACGTGTGGACCAGAAAATATAAGATAATGTATGGTACACTGACCTCATCTTTGTAGGCATTTGTAAACCTTTCCTTACGTTCATTTATCCTCAGTTGTTGTTTCTTTCCAATTTATACACAAGCATGTTTGTACTAACACATTAGAACACGCACACACTCATTCACACACATACACACACACAGCCAGAACTGACTATCTCAATTTCAGGCTTTTTCTGGATAAGCATTGCTTGACCTTGCATCTATTTGTCATCAACATCCTTTTAATGACTATCCAGGGTTACAACTCACTGACCCAGGGACTAGTGACAACCTTTTGGAGCAGCTCTGTTTAAATCAGATCCCCTTCTTTTCCCCCTTTTCTTCGTGATTTGACAGTATAGAATTGAGTTGATAGGGTCTAAGGAGGAGAGTGATTTCCATTCAGATATATTAATAATGATAGAAATAACCAAAATAATGGTAATGATGACTAATGTTATTGAGCACTTACTATTTGCCAAGCACTATTCTAGGCATTTTATGGGTCTTATTTAATTTTCACAACAATTCTACAAGCCAGGTACTATCATTATTACTATGTCCATTTTACAAATTAGGAAAATAATACATAGAGAAATTAAATAACTTGCTCAAAAGCCACACAGCTAATAAGTGGAAAAGATGGGATTTGAGCACAGGAACAAATGTAATAATGATCAAAAATCTGAAAGAATTTAAGGTCTTTGTGAATTCCTTTTGGTTTTTGATATTTTTAATTCATTTGATATTTTTAAATTACTAAAATAATACCTGCTTGTAACAAGTGAAAAAAATAAAACAAAAAGCTCTACGCAGGTAAGATTGATCACCCATCCTCCCATTCATAACCCTAATCACATCCCTCCACTACCATCTCCTAATGAAGCCAGGCTTGACAGCTGGGGTATACCCTTCCATGCCTTTCTCTTTATCCATACCAACATAAAGGTATACATGCACTTACATAGAGGTCTCATTTGTTTGTATGTGTGTATTTGGTGGCTATGTTTCTCAGAATTCCCTCCTCCAGAATTCCCTTCCCTGGTCTAGAATTGGCCATAAGATAAATTTGCCTGAGATTTAAAAGGCAAAGAGAAAGTACCAGGCATGATTAGATTGGGAAGTTGGTATAGGGTCAGGTGCTATAGAAACTTATTCACGTTGTGGATCTGCTGGCTCATTTGTTGGCATCAGGTAGTAGGTGGGGCCACAGATTCTCCAGCTGCCACAGGATTTTCTCCTTCAGCTTCTACTCCTGCTGATGTTCTGCTCCATGACCAAGGGCATCAGCTTCTCCTGCAGGACACCAACATTATGAAAGTTGGAGGTTTGGAGGAAGTGAAAGAGCCTCTTAGGTTCCAGCTTGGCCTCATAGGTTCCAATTTGCCCTTAGGATGGTATGCCATTTCACGTCCATCTTTCCTTCCCAGCCACCCCCCTAGAGACTTTACACCCAACACTGATGCCAAAGGAACAGTCATACATTAGTTGTTTAACTGGCTCCCACAATTGCATAAGGTCAAATCCCTATAATAAATCCCCAATTCTATATGACTCCTCGAAGTCCTACTTCTCTGATCAAACCCTGACTAATACAATGTACTGGTTTGTTTTTATAAACAGAATCAAGTTGTACTTGTTAGCTTCCTTTTTTCACTGATCATGAAGATTCTTACAAGTCAGTAGATTTCTCCTCCTGCCTCATTCCGTTTCTCCATATATGTTTATATATAATAACACTAAAATATAAATTTATGTACATGGTATTCACAACCCAAAATAAATGACTGAGACAAAGATCTGAATCAGTAGAGGTTTACTAAGCCAAAGTTTGAGGGCGTGCCCAGGGAAAGCACAAACTGTAGAAGCATCTGTGACTGTGCTCTCTGAAGAGGGATTTGGGAACTCAGTATTTAAGAGGCATACAGAAAGGAAAAGGAGGAGGTGGGTGCACAGTGAGACAAATAGTTACATTCTTGTAAGTCTTTACTTAGTGCCCAGGAAATCTACATTTTGCAAAAGATAAGGTGAATGTTTGAAGAGGAAAAGGGAGTAAAGGAAGAATCAATTATTTAATAAAGGAAGAATCAATTATGTAGATGTCCCTAGATAGGTGGACGAATGATTGATTTCTTGTTTCTGTTCTGCACCTGGGAAGATAAACTTGTAAACAACATTGTTAGTGTGGAATCAAATAGACTTTAGTTTAGGAGCTAGACTTAGCCTGCACAATTTGCATGTCCTTGTTTATGGGAGGCCAGCAAAAAAATTTCCTTATGAATGATCTGCAGAGGCAGTCCTTGTAGATGCCTGAGGCCTTTTACCTTTTCATGGGGATCCAGCTTATGTATAATGTTAGTAACAGCTATTCATTTGGAAGGGTGTATTACATGACTCAGCCTCCAGGCTTGAACTTCCTATTTACATAAGGTGGGGGGGGTAGTCCTGAGACTTTTATTATCTTTTATGGTATACAACATCCATTCTAAGTTTACCAAATGATTTATTAGTTTTATTTTTGTCCTTTTCTTCCAACTCCTGTTTTAGGTCTCATAGCCACGCTCCAGACAACTTGCATTAACAAACTTACACATACTTTTGAATTTTTCTTCATTCTCATATTTGTATATGAACTACTAATTACTAATACAAGCACTGTTGCTTAAGTACTTCCCCCTGCCAAGTTGAGCTACCAATTTTTTTACATGTTAAATTCTCATATATATTATGATCTATTTCTGGGTGTTCTATCCTGTCGATTGATCTATCTGTCCTCATGCTGATACAATATTGATTTGTTTATAAAATCTATATAATATGTTCTTACATATAGTGAAGTAAGAGCCCTCACACACATATACTGTTCTTTTTCATGTTTCTAGATTATTCTAGAATATTTATTCTTACATATAAATTTTAAGATAATAATAAGAATGTATTTTTTAAAAAAGTCTGTTAGGATCTTAATTGGTTTCTTTTATAGTAATTTGGGAGAATTACCATTTTATCGTCTTTGGTCTCCCTGTCCAAGAATGTGAAATGCTTTTCTAATTGCTTAGATCATATTTTATGTCCTTAAGTAAGATTTTATAATGTTAAAAGAAAAACTTAAGATAAATTAATTTTAACAGAGTTTAATTGAACAAACAATGATTCAAAAATTGGGCAGCCCCATGAATGGGAACAGGTTTAGAGACTTCAGTGCTGCTATGTGGTCAAAGAGGATTTATGGACAGAAAAAGGAAAGTGAAGGACAGAAAATGGTAGTGAGGTACAGAAACCAGTTGGGTTGGTTACAGCTCAGCACACAGTTCACAGTTTGAACAGTTGGCCAGCTGCCTTTGATTGGTTGAAACTCGATGATTGGTCCGAGAGTAGGTTACAGTCTGTGTACACATCCAGTTAGGTTACAATTCACAATGTACAGAGAAACCTTTAGGCCAAACCTAAAATATATAAGCAGGCAGGCCAGGCACGGTGGCTCACGACTGTAATTCTAGCCCTCTGGGAGGCCGAGGTGGGAGGATTGCTTGAAGTCAGAAGTTCAAGGCTAGCCTGAGCAAGAGCAAGACCCCTGTCTCTGCAAAAAAAAAAAAAATCAAAAAATTAACTGGGTATGGTGGTGCATACCTGTAGTCCCAGCTACTCGGGAGGCTGAGGCAGGAGGGTTGTTTGGGCCCAGGCATTTGAGGTTGCAGTGAGCTGTGGTGATGCCACTGCACTCTAGCCAGAGTGACAGAGGGAAACTGTCTCAAAAAAATTTTTAAAAATATAAGGAGGTAACTTTAGGCTAAACTTAATTTAACAGTAGTTTTCTTCATATAATCCTATGCCTTTCTTTGTAATTTTATTCCTGATTATTTTATGTTATAGTTTCTCTCATCATTTTGAATAAAATACTACTAGGTTTCCATTTTTATTTCTAGGTCCCTATTGCTAAAATACAGAAAATTTTATTTTTAACAATTATCTTATATCCAATCCCCTTAATTGATTATTTTTAGTTATTCTGTCAGGGTTTAGTCAGAGAAGCAAAATAACGAATGTCAGGGAATAGGCTTTAATTATAGAAAAAAGGATGTTACATAATTGTGGGAGATGTTTGGAAGTAAGGATCCAAAAAGAGGAATTGGAGGATTAGAAAAAAGTCACTAAAAAGCCCTCTTAAAAATACAATCATAGAAATCTGAAAAACTATATGCATCCAGGTGCCAGAGAGAGAACATGAAGAGGAATTGGCCAAAAATTTCTAGAAAGCTGGCACCTCTGCACAGCTCCCACTTGTGGGGTCATCAGTCAAGTGTCTCGTGGAGGGTCTGGGGCTACTTTTGATCAGCAGATCTAGCAGTCAGAAAGTAGAGTTAGAGCAGGGGATAACAATGACAAATTCACCGGGCACCTCTGTGTCTGTCCTTCATCGTATCAGACCCAGATGATCTTCAGAGACAATGGCTGCTTTTGTTTACCAAGTTTCATGTGACTTTTGATTTTGGCCAACTCTTGTACAAAACCACAAAGGAAGGACCTCTGAAAAACATAGTTCCCATTGTAACTGGTTAATATTAGAACAATCCAGCACGCCTGTCTTAGTGCTTGCTTTTCCCATGCCTATGTATGCTATTTAATTTTCTTGTCTCCCTGCAGTCCCTAGAATCTCTAAGAAAATGTTAAAATAATAGTTACTATTAATGGCCCTTCCTAAATATTATAGTTACATATTTTAATTGAAATGGTTTTAGAGTTTTTTGGGGTATTTTTTGTTTGTTTGTTTGTTGAGACAGGGTCTAGCTCTGTCACCCAGGCTGGAGTACAGTGGTGCAATCATAGCTCACTGCAACCTCATTGCAACGATTTTTTCTATTTTTTGTAGAGACAGGGTCTCACTGTGTTGCTTGGGTTAGTCTTGAACTCCTGGCCTCAAGTAATCCTCCCACCTTGGCCTCCCAAAGTGCTAGAATTACAGGCGTGAGCCACCATACCCAGCCAGGAATGACTTTTGAATTGTATTAAATGCCTTTCAACTGATATAACAATTATTACTAAAACAATAATTTTGTTTTTCCTTTTGGATTTGGTAATGTAATGAACTGTGTTGATAAATTTCCTAATATTGAAATACTCTTTTATTCCTGGAACAAACCCTTCTTATTCATACTGCATTATTATTGTGATACATTGCTGGATTCCATTTGTTGTTACATTGTAACTTTTGTTTGTATATTCATAAATGAAGTTGTCCTTTTTAGCTTCATTTGTGTGAATTATAGAGTATTTTTCTGGGACACTTCACACTGACTACTCAATAATTTGAATAGATCATTATAGGCATTAATAGGTGGCCAGTAGGATGGGGAAAGAAGAGGGGAGCGTTTACTCTCACAACAGCTTCCCCATTGGTTGACCTCTGGGTCCTGAGATAAATTACTCACTGCACAACAGATCTGCAATTTCTCATGTCTTCCTCTTCAGGATGTTTATTATTTCATTATATACTCATTAATGGGAAGGACCATCTGCTATGATGTTTTCATATAACAGATTTAATTAGTCATTCATTTGGTGCTGAGAAGATAGAAGGTATTCTATATAAAATGTGCTTCTAAATACTTTTTCTGAATTTGGTAGGAAATAAGCACTATTCAAATTAATATTTACACATGTGAAAAACATAACTTTGACTCCATAAACACCTCACTAGGAATCCAAGATTTTTCATATATGTCATCCACAGTGATTTCAGTAAGTGCATATTAAGTTTATTCCACAGGCCCAATGTTGTCATTCAATAAAAAACAATCAAATCTTCTATTTCATATGTCCTCTAAATGTGCAGATTTACTATTTGAATTTCTAAAAACAAGCAGGGATCTGTGTACATTTCAAATTTGTACAATTTATTCGCTATGAGGGAAAAGAAAAAGGTTGTCTTAGTTCTTACTTGCCTTTTCAGGGGACAAATAGATACAGGGTTGTGGGGCTAACACCAGGCTCATGTCGGAAGGGCTCAGAAACAGAGCAAGGACTTTTAGGGGTCAAAGAATCCATAAAAGCAAATTGGTCTGCGCCTGCCTCAAGCTGTGGTGTTAATATTAGTAGACAGGATGCTGTAGAAATGTGAGGGAGAAAACTATAAAAAGTGATATTTAAATTGCTATAAAGCTTGAATTGAGCTCTTTTCCATTATTCTAGAATCATTACTAATATGAGGGAAGCAGAGAGAGACCCAAACCCAGTGAAAAGCCATAGGAAGTTACAGAACACATGAAAATCCCAGCTGGTGAATAAAATCTATCATGTTGGCAAAGCAGTGTGAGTGAAAATCTTTTAAACATGCATCAGCTGCAGGGCCTGAATGTTGAGAAATACAAGATTAAGATGATGCTGGGGAGAACTGGGGGACATTCATGCTCACCCCTCTAAGAAAAGCCTGTTTATGCACTGCTGAGTTGTATCCCATCAGGGTGATAAAGCAAGCTCAGCTGCTAAAGACACGTCTTTCCTATAATGTATATGTCAAAAAACACGGCAGAGACATTATGGCTCAGCTCCCTGAATCGAGTAATCTCTAAAATGAAGATTAGATATTAAATAGTTTTACTACTCTATTATTAGAGTTATAACAAATCTAAGTGCTAAGTTCCTTCGGATATATCGTCCTTCACACCAAGCTGGCAATATCATAAAGATAATAACTGAGGTAGAATATTTAACAAATATTTATTGATCACCTACTATGTGCAAAACTACAAAAATAAATCAGACGTGGTCTTGGACTTGCAGGAGTAAAAGTTCATGTTCTGTGAGGGTAATAGACATACATAAATAACACTAAGCCAACTGTAACAAGAATAATAACAGAGCAGTAGAATTCTACCAGAGTGTGTGGAGGGAGGAGGGAGAGGAAGGATGAATAAAGATGACAGTTGGGAAAAGATAGTTTATATAACATTCTAGTGTGGTCTAGGAGTTCCCATCCTGACTGGATTACTAACGAGCTGCGTGACCTTCAGCAGGTCTCTGGGCTTTCGTTTTCTCATCTGTAAAATGAAGGGGTTATTCTATAATGATCTCTGAGGTCCCCCTTCAGAACAAAGTCTTTTTAATTTTATTATCCTATTCACATAGCAGAACGGCAAGAGTAAAATTGTTGTCATGAACAAAATTTTAAAATTTTGCCACAAAATAGTTTTAGTAGCAGAGCAGCTTATATTTACTTTGTACTGCATGTTTCTTCTTCCTGTACAGGTCTGCATCAACACAGGGGAAGTCAAAAGGGAAGACCTCTCAGTATAGCATATTAGACTTTAGTGGAAGAAATGTCAAAATATAGAAAAGTACAAAGAATAATATAACAATCACTTGTATTCTATGTTACAAAAATAAAATAAAACATTACACATAAAGCTAAAGCCCCCAGCATCACCATCCTTTTCACTCTCCAGAGTAACTATTAGAATTTGTGTTAAATCTATGCTTCAAATTCATTTCTCGTATCTCAACATATATTAATACGTACGTATACATAAGCAATACATAGATTATTTGGTATATTTTTAAATGTTACATATATAATATCCTCTATTATTTTACTTCTTACTTTTACTACTTATCATTTTTTGGACCTACTCATCTGATAGCTTGTTCTTTTTCACTGCATTATAAAATTCCATTATATAATTTTCCCTTTTTTGTGGATTTTTGGCTTATTTTCAAATGTCTGATATTACAATCAGTGCTACAATGAACACACATGTGCACACACTATGTTCACATCTCCTTCTGCACTTGTGTGAAAGTTTTTCTAGGACCTATAGCCTGAAATGGAATGGCCCCTCATAGGGTTGTGTGTTTACAAATTGTTATTAGGTGTTACCATAGGCATTGCAAAGGGTTTGTACCAGTTTACACTCCTACCAGACGTGCCTGAAGTCCCCACATTCTTACCAACATTTGATATTGTCTGACATTGAAACTTGTGACAGTCTGGATTTAGAACTAGTGAAAACATTTTTTGGAGTGTGCTTATTGGCCAAGCAGATTGACTTTTCTGTGAGCTGCTGCTTCACTGCCTTTACCAACATTATGCTGTTGTCTAGAAGTTTTAATTTCCAAATTTCGTTAACTTGAAGCAACTCTAATGGTTTGAGTTTGTTTTTCCCTTTAGGTCTTTTAATCCATCTTAAAAATATTTTGTGTGGGTGTTTAGGTAAATAATCTACTTTTATTCTTTTCCACATAGATAGGCAGTTGTCTGAAACTGTTTAATGAATAGTATGTTCTTTCACTCAAGGATTTGTGAAGTAAGTTCCTTAAATACCAAGTTCCCATACCTGTTTGGGTCTGTCTCTGGGCACTTTATACTGACCTATTGATCTAGCTGACTCTTCATTATGTTTTTTGATTCCTTAAATGATTGGCTATATTTAATAAAAGGAAACTATTTCAATGAAAGTATCCATTTCTAATATCTCAGCCCAAAGATTTTCCTCCACTGCCCTTCTGGGTATCTAAAGTGTCCTACTGTGGGGAGATGTCTACGTGGAGTAGGCAAAGGGTGTCCGAGCAAATGTGGGGCACAAGTGGAACACTGGCCCACTCCCAAGGTGGCTAGGTGGCCATTTGGAAAGTTCAAGCTGAAAACCAGATAATTTAAATACTAGATTCAGCTTTAGGAGAGTTCTGGATATGTGTATAATACTGTGCCTTCTTTGGCCTTTCCCTGGCAGCTCCTGGGCAGTGGCCCACCCAGACCACTCTGCTGTTTAGGAATCTTTGGGATGGCCTCTCTTTCTCCCTTCCTTTTTAGTCTTCACTGCCTCCTTACCATATCCCTCTTCTCCTTTCTCCAAAAGTTCTACTCTCTTATTTTACAATAGTTCTTGATGGACAATGCTATGGTTTGGATATTTAACCCCTCTAAACCTCATGTTGAAATCTGATTCCCACTGTTGAAGGTGGGGCATAATGGGAGGTGTTTGGATCATGGGGGCGGATCCCTCACGAATGGCTTGGTGCCATGCTGTGGTAATGTTGGGGGAGGGCCAGTTCTCACTCTATTAGTTTCCATAGGAGCTGGTGTTAAAAAGAGCCTGGCACCTCCCTCTTTCTCTTTCTTGTTTTCTCTCTCACCATGTGATGTCTGCACACACCAGCTCCCCTTTGCCTTCTACCATGAGTGGAAGCAGTCTGAGGCTTTCACTATATGCCCAATCTTCCAGCCAGCAGAATCATGAGTCAAGTAAAGCTTTTTTTCTTTATAAATTACACAGTCTCAGGTATTCCTTTCTAGTAGCACAAACGAGATAAAACAGACAGAAAGACAGAAATAGAGCCTTAAACAACCAAATTTTAGCAACAGTGAACTGATTTCCCCTTCCCTGAAGGAAAGAGAGACCTTCCCAGGAATATAATTGCCTAAACTCCATTCCTGGGAAGGGAGGGAAAATACTTCAGCCCTTGATGGTGTAAATAACTTCTAATTCACAAAAGAAAAGACAAAAATGAAACAAAACTGAAACCTAACAACTAAATAGTTTTTATAAAAGATAGGTTGAAATTCATTTTCTCTTCCATGTGATTTAGAAAATTTCGGGACCTAGGATATGTTTGTTCCGTTTGCTCTTCCTAACCTGCAACACTAATATAAAAAATGTCAGTTTTTCTTTTTGAAATCAATTTCCTCTCCACATACATCATTTATTCAAATCTTTTCTAACTCTTGTAACTCACTTTTCTAAAAGAGAAAGGAACTTGATTGTCTCCCTTGGTATTCAACAATGCACTTCCTGGTGTCACTTTCAAGAAAAAGATTCCTTATTGTACTGCAAGATGGAGTAAGGAAGTTAAAGTGGGAATGCCTAATAACTGTTACCAGATGGTTGTGAAGATTGGCATCCTTAAACAGGTGCTACAGTAGAGCCAACCCCACGGCAACATCCAGAGTGCAGATAGAAGGGTTCATGCCCATTCCAGTGAGGGTAAAGAGCTGGGCTCTAGGCTTGTAACATATTTTGAACTTCTCAAAAGATAATCACAATTAAAAATTCAAGTTCTATTATTAATTTCCCAGTTTGAATTTAATATATGCCTTATTAAAATATACTCATTAATTTTGTTTCTGTGAATTACTTGATTTTATACTACATGATGTTGATTTACCAGCCTTGGATTTTTCTTCACAAATTACAAGATTACAAAATAATATTTTCCATTTTTTAAATTGGGAAGAGTATACTCTGAATAAATTTTTTTTCTGAATGAATTTTTGTTAGCTGGGTACCAAATTTGATTTTCCTAGGTATTTTTTCTTGTTTTTGTTATTTGACATATTTCAGTCTATATAATTTCAGAGAGTTCCATTTCCTATAAAGTTTTGCAATCTCCCTAATTCTATATTCAGCAGTGATTCCCCAGTATCCCTCACTATGAAAGCCTCCATGTTTCATTACAACTCAGTCTTGGAGAGAAGGGTGTGAGGCAAGGACCCAAGCTTGTGCCCATTATAGTGAAATGTGTCATTATAAAAATATTTATAAAGGGCCTTAGAAAAGTGAGAGTTGGTGCCCCACTGCCTGTTTCAGAGCTAGCCCTGTGGTAGGAAATCTCATACAGAGGGTGGGCTCTAATTTCAGAGGATAAGAACCTGGTGTCCCATGGAGGTCTCAGCTGGAGCTATTGATTACATGGTAGAAAAAGATAAGATTGACAGCACTTGAGCCACCAGTATCTAAATTCTGTGCAGAGAATTTTGTGCCCATCAACTGCACTGATACACCCCACCATGCTAGCATGTGTCTTGGTTTTAAACTCCCCAAAATTCTACCAAATTATTTACGTTGGCCTGATTTTTCTACTCTTGTATCTTTTCTGGCATTTTTTGTGCTATATGTGTGCATAGGTGCTTTAGAGACATTCTGCCACCTTTCTGAACTTGGCTAGATCATGGGGAGTAGGCAGGTTGTGATTGGGATCTTAATAACCTGTCAAAACCGAGTATTTAAATCCTGTTCCATGTTATTTTATTTTCTTTCCGTGGAACATAGATAGTCAGGAAGACAAACAGGAGGGGCCCTTTGGTATTTTTTTCCTCGTTTGTGTGATCCTGAGGGTTTTGATGAACTGGCTTTTGCAAATTACATTGAGGTTATTCAAGCCAGCTTCAGCTGGATCCGACTTGCTTAATGATTTGGCAAGGATCTGAGGCATTGGAAATCAAAACAAAACAAAACAAAGAAGAAAATAAAAACTCAGATCAGATCAGCATACATCATAACAATATAATCATTTAACATCGTATCTGGTTACTTACAATAGGTTGTGCAGTGATAGAAATGGAAATAATTTACCCTGGCCACTCTGTTACTGTTAAATCATTTATGTGCTGTGGAAAGAATTGTAAACCGTTGAGACTCAAAGATCCCCTAACTGCATTCTCCCAAGGAGTTCTCCACCACCATTCCCAGTTCTATTTCATATTTTAAACATTTTCTTAGAATGTGGGCTTTATTACCTATGTTCAAATTCAGTAAGCCTTACTTGTCCAGATAGATCACCATCAAGACATACAGTAATGAGAAACAGAGCTACTTCTGACGTTTTTATGGTGTGTGATATATGATATAAAATGATGTATTAAGCTTTTTGTAATAATTTTTAATTTTTGAAATAGTTGATTCTTTGGGGATCATTTAATATATAATTCCATAGATTTTAGTGATATCAGGTATCTTTCAAGTATAATTTTAATTGAGCTCTGGTGCTTTTTGTCCCCCATCAACTGTGAATCAAACAGGAGTCTATCAAATCCTACTGGGTGACAAATGATAGGCCAAGGAAAAATTGGTTCACAAGTCATACCTGAAGACAAATAAGATTCAATTCCTGTCTTTAAGGAGTATGTGAGGGTGGGGGAGGCGGGGAGAGAGAGAAAGTACACAGAGAACTACAAATAAAGTAAAAATGTTGTAAGTTTAATTAATAAGAGGCAACATGTCATGTGACTTGGAGAGGAAGGATGGGTAATTATTTTTATAGCAGCTATATTTACTGAGCTCCATTTACTTGCAATCTGCTGAGCACTGTTTTTTATACTTACATGTATTTTTTAAAAAATGACTTGGAAATACAATCCATTGTACAGATGAAGAAAAGAGGCCCAGAGAAATTAAATAACTTGGGCAAGACTTAAATAGCTACTAGGTGGTAGACCTGAGTTCAATAATCAAGACAATGAAATGATGAAAGTACATCACAATACTGGAAAGATTAGATCATGGATAATTTAAGCAGGGAGTCCAGTTAATGGGATGTTAAAACAATCCACAGGATATTGAGAGATGGACCGGAACAGTGGCAATGGAGATAGTGAGGAGTGGAGGATAGTGGAAGGTGGGATCTTTATGAGATTTTTGGAAGGAAGAGTCACAAGTGGAACTTGGACCTAATTTGATAATGTGGAGTGTAGGAAGACTGAGCCAAAGATGACTGTAGTGTTTTGAGCTGAAATGAGTAGAATGATGAAGTATGGAAGGGGGATCTGAAGGGATTAGCCAGGTTCTTTGGGCACTCAGAGCACACTGTGTACATTCTCTGTTCCACGTCCTCATCACACTATATCCATAACTATTTTTTTATAAATCTCTCACCTCCCTTAAATGTTGAACTCCTGACCTCAAGCAATCCTCCCTCCTCAGCCTCCAAAAGTGCTAATATTACAGGTGTGAGCCACCAAGCCCTGCCTCTCCTCCCTTAATTCTGAGCTCCCTATGCCTCATGACTTACATATGACCCGCACCCAGGATACTGCTCCAAACATAGTTAAGTCTTCCATAAACATCCTTTTGAAATAAACTTTAAACGTATTAATATAGAAGTGCTCACCAAATAGCTAAATATGCTGTTTAGGCAGTTGGAAATAAACATAGACATTTTAGACTGCTGTCAGCTTGTAAAAGTTTTAGATTTTGATTATCAGAAAGAAACAATATTTGAAATCTTGAGAATGGGTTAATATCTTTAATGAGAATATGAAAGAGACAGAATAACAGTATAACTGAAGGTTAAAGAAAACAATAGGGGGCAAGAGGAAGAAAGATACGGAAGCAGGATTCAGAAAGTGAGATCTTTATTTTAAGGAATAGCTGATCAGTAATGTCAAATGCTATACTTTGAGGGAGTTTCTGATGTCTGCAAAAATATAGATGAAATTTATGTTTTTTATTACCCATTTTATAACTGCTATTGTAGAATATTATATTTGAAAAGGTAGTACAGATGCTATATTAATTAGAAGGTTTATTAGGCATTAGCTTTTATTTCCTTTTAATAAATGTATGTATACTCCACAGAGGAAGAGGAAATTTTCCATAGCTAATCAATTCAGATGAAAATAATTAGTACATTAAAATGAGCTAATCATAAGCTACCCCATTTCAAACCACCTTCATTTAATCACCCAAATGGAATAAAAATTAACTTCAATTTACATGAAATTTACCATTGTAACTTTCATACTAACCACTATATTACAATACCAGTTATTCCCCATTAAAGATTTCTGTTTCTAATCTCTTAGCATTTCCTGTAAATTTTTCCTTTTAGACAAAAGCATTACATGTTTTTGATAAGTTCTGAAGTCATTTGTTTGGGAGAAATTTGGCAGAGTGCCTATTTAACTCTCTTTTATTTGCATTTGAAATATTTAAAATGTACTCATTATCCAGCCTTCTTTAATGTATTGAATTATGAGAACTCACTTCAAACATTCTTACATATATTATTTTGAAAATACAATTGCTTTGTTGCTGTTCTTTTTAAACAATCACAGAAGCCCTCATCTCCTTAGAGAGCTATGAACTCAGACTATTAAAGAAGAATAACTAAAGTTATTAGTATTATACATACATTATTCTTATGGTGTATCATAGGAATAAACGATAGAGGGCTTTATTAGGTAAGATATGCTATATCTACCCAGTTATGTCATAACATAATTGGTACATTACAAGAAATGATTTCTTTTCATGCATTCTGGAGTGCACAGTTTTCTTCAAACTCAGAATAGTAACCGTAAAATGATTATCTTTTAAAAATCTACTCTGCATTAGAAATATAACAGCATCTTAACATCTATAGGTGGAAAAATTCTAAACTCAATAGATGGAATAAAATCTAGGTTATATACAAGCAAAGAAATAATTAGTGACATGGAAGGCAGTAGTAAGGAATTCATAGAAAGACAAAGAAATAACATACAAGTAAAAGCAGTTGGGATATAGAGGATATATTGTGAAGCTCCAAGTCACCTCTAAAAGTAGATGCACAGGAAACAAATAGAAGGAATGGAAGATGGACTAGAAGGAATATTTGAAAAGGTGAAATCTGCAAATTTCCATAATTCAAAGTCAGCAGCCTTCATGTTTAAATTGTACCTTGAATAGTGAGCAGGACAAATAAATGTAAAATCACATCAAGTCACATTATAACGAATCTGCTGAACATTAAGCATAAAGAAGAATCTTAAGATCTACCATAGAGAAATGATAAACTACCTAAAAAGGAAAGACAAATTAGATTTCCATCAGTCTTCTCAACAGAAATAATAAATGCCAGAATATAACAGTGTTCTGGGAGAAATAGTTGTCAATTTAAAATTTTATACTCAGCTGTACTGACATTCAAGAAAGAGGGAAAAACAACAGATTCTCACTGCACAACCAGAAAACGATTCAAGGATATAAGAAACAAAGTTAACGCAGAGGGAGGAATGGGATATAAGAAAGTACAGCAAGCATAAAAATTGATAAATATGCTGTTAATTGCCAATTGTATAAAGACTTCATGATTTTTTTTTGTTTTGAAAAAGGTTAATCCAAAAGTAAGACAAAAATAACAAGATGGTAGGTGGTGTTATTTTAATGGGTATACAACAGTAAACAATTAGAAAATGAAATTTAAAACAATAGCATCCAAAATCATGAAATACTCAGAGGTAATTCTAACAAAATATGTACAAGATATGTATCCTGTAAATTTAAAACATTGCTGAGAGAAATTAAAGAAAATATAAATATATTGATAAATAATACCATATTCATGAAAAGGAAAACTCAGTATAAAAAAATGTCAGTTTTCAAATTGGTCTAGAGACTTAGTGCAACTATAATCTTCTACATCTCAGAACCTTTTTCCCTCATAAATTGATAAGCTGTTTCTAAAATGTATATAGAAAAACAAAGGACCCAGAGAAGGAAAAATACTTTTGAGAAATAGAACACAATTGGAGCACTCATACTATCTAATTTCAAGGATTAATGTAAAGCAATAGGAATTAAACATGCAGTATTGGTGTGAGGATAGATCCACACATCAATGGAACAGAACAGAGAGTCTAAAAATAGGTGCGCATATATATATGGTCAATTTGATTTTCAACAGATGCCAAGGCAATTTAATGGAGAAAGGATAGTCTTTTCAACAGATAGAGTTAGAACAATTAGACATACATATGAAAAAAAAAAAAGAATGTCAGCCCTTACTGCATATCATATACAAAAATTCTTGGATTACAAAAGATTTTTAGATAAAACGCAGAAAGCATAAACCATAAAAGAAGAAATTGATACATTGACACTCATCAAAAAATTTGAAATTCTACTCTTTGAAAGGCACTGTTGAAAAATGAAAGACAAGACAAAACTTGGAAGAAAATATTTTTAAGAAATTTATCTGATAAAGGACTTCCAATAAGAACATATAAAGAACTTTTAAAATTCAATAATTAAAAAAGATTAAAATAGGCAAGCTTTGGACAGGCATTTCACCAAAGGCATATAGATGGTGAATAAGCACGTGAAAAGATTCTCATCATTATTAGTCATTAGAGAAATGTAAATAAAGCCATAATGAGATACCACTATACACCTATTAAAATATCTGAAATTAAAAATACTCATCAGACCATGTGTTGGCAAGCATCATACTAATAATGCAGAGCAACTGGAACTCTCACAAACTACTTGTGGGGATATCAAATGTAATAACCACTTTGGAAGATAGTCTAGCACTTTCTTAAAAAGCTAAACGTATACTTACCATATGACCTAACCATTTTAGTCCTAAGTATTTGTCCAAGAGAAATGAAAACATGTATCTATATAAATACTTATATATGAATGTTCACAGTGGCTATAACTCAAATGTCCATCAACAGATGAACGGATAAATAGATTGTAGAATACTACTCAATCATGAAAAGGAAAGAATTATTCTGAGTGAAAGAAACCAGACAATACAGTATACATGCTGTATAATTCCATTTATATAAGATTCTAGAAAAGGCAAACTAACCTATAATGATAGCAGAGAAGTGATTACCAGGAGCTGGGAATAGGGAGAAGGAATTTACTACAAAATAGGCCATGAGGGGGCTTTTTTGAATGATAGAAATGTTCTATGTCTGATTGTGATAGCATTTATACTACTGTATACACCTGCCAAAGTTTGTGGAACTGTACACTTAAAATGGTGAGTTTTACAGTAAGTGAATTACATCTCAGTAAATCAGATTTAGAAAAAAAAACTACTATAGATATACTGAATGGTTGAAGTTTAGAAGCAATCCCTATTAATATTAATTTTTAAAAGGAGATGCCCACTATCACTCCTACTGTTCAACATTTACAACCAGTATCAGGACTTGTTATAAAGGAATAAGACTACCAATGAGACAGAGCTACAGAAAGGGAAAATTCACAGACAAAAATAGTGAAACTAAAAAGAAAGTTTAACAAGGTTGCTGAATACATATACATACAAAAACATTCTCTTTCATCAATATTAACCAACTTAAGAAGTTAAAGTGGAAATTAAGCCAGGCATGGAGGCTCATGCCTGTAATCCCAGCACTTTGGGAGGTTGAGGTGTGAGGACTGCTTGAGGCCAGGAGTTCAAGACCAGCCTAGCCACCATAGCAAGACCCTGTTTCTACCAACAATTTTTTTAAAAATTAGCCAGGCGTGGTGGTGCATGCCTATAGTTCCAGCTATCTGAGAGGCTGAGGCAGAAAGATCACTTGAGCCCAGCTTGAGGTTGCAACGAGCTGTGATAGCACCACTGGGTGACAGAGTGAGACCCTGTCTCAAGAGAAAAAAAAGAAAATCAAAGTACTATTTTATTAAATAGAATCAAAATAGAAACCCAGACTATAAGGTGCCTTTGAATAAATTCTAGCAAGAGATCTCAAAACCTTTACAGAGAAAAAATGGCAAAACATTATTGAAAAACATGAGAAGACCTGGAAAGATACATCGTATTTATGAATGGAAAATCCCACAATTGTAAAGGTTAAAAGATCGCTCATGTTAAGAAATTTAACAGGCTGAACTTACTAACTTATTAATAAAATCTATATATAAGAATATAGAATCGAGAATAAATAATACTGTTCTGAAGAACAAAGTTGGGAGAATCTTGTCCTAATATGTATCAGAAATTATTATCAGGCCATATCAATCAATACAGTGTGGTATTTGTACAGGATCATAGGAAAAGAATTCAAAGTCCTCAAACAGATCTATCCGTATATGGAGACTTGGTGTATCAAGGAAGGAGTATTAGAAATCAGTGGGAAAATGATGGACAGTTAAATTAATGGTGATGTAGCAGTTGGTAATTCATATGGAAGATAAAATTAGATCCCTTCCTCACATGGCCAAAAACAAAATCTACGAAGAGTAAAGACCTAGATATGGGGGGTGAGGTAAGCAAAAGCAGTAAACTTTATGAAGAAAATATAGGAGAGTGTTGTAAGGAAGAACTTATTAACCAAAATGCAAAAGGCACAAACCAGAAAATAAAATGTTAATAAACTTACCTACATTAAAACTTTAAAAATGTTGTGTTCTACAAAAGATATCACAAACAAAATTCAAAAGTAAGACACAGGGACAAGATATTTACAATGTATACCATTGATGTATAGTCACAATATACACAAAGTATTTATAACCCCAATGTATCCAAAATGTAATCAACTCTTATTCTTGTAAATAAATAAGGAAAAGACAAATAACTCAATAGAAAAGTAAACAAAGATGAGAACAGACATTTCACAGAAGACTGGACTCCAATGGCCACATGAAAGCATGCTCAGCTTCAACTAGTAACCCCAGAAATGCAAATTGAGACAGTAATATGACATCATTTAGTTTTTATTAGATTTGTAAAAACATTCTAAAGTTTGGTAATCAGAGTGTTGGCAAGTATGTGGAGTTAACAATAATTAGTGGAGTTATAAATTGGTAAAACTGGACAGAAAAGCAATCTGTCAATATCAAAGTTGAGGATTTGCATACTCTATGGCAGTTTTGTCACATATGGAGATATATTTAGAATAATGTTTCTAGTGGTGGACTTATTTGCATTTGGGATGGGACAGTTCTTTATGTGTTACCACCCCATGCATTGAAGGGCATTGAGCATCTCTGGTCCCCAGCACTAAAGCTGGTAGTACCACTCCCAGTAATTTGACATCCCAGACTGTTCTAGCACATTTCCAAGCACCTCCAGTCATGGAAGGAGGGCAATACTCCACCCTAACTGAGAATCACTATGCTATAGAAACTCTTGCTCACATGCAGAAAGGAACATTTACAAGACCGTTTATATCAGTTTTGTTTATAATGGTAAAAACTGGGGAACAAATGACAATAGAAGAATGGATAAAAAGTGTGGTTTATTCATATAATTCAAAACTTTACAGCTACAAATATCTATATGGATAAGTCTCAAAAACATGTTGCATGAGAAAACAAGTTGCAAAATTATACACTGTATCCACTGTTAGTTCACTTATTTAAAATTTATAAAATGCATTAACAGTTCTATATATTTCACATATATGTACACATATGTGAGATACATGTATGTGACAAAGTATAAAAACATGACTTGAATGATACACACTAGGGTAGTCGCCACCAGTGGAGAGGGAGGGAGAGATAAATGGGATCATGAAATGGAACACAGAGGGCTTCAACGGTACCTGTTATGTGTTTTATATATATTTATATAAAAGGAATGAATGAAATAAAGCAAAACATTAAGATTTTGTTAAAGCTGGGTGGGCTGCCATTTCCCTCCACTCCTGTGGTTTCCTTGAGGAGGTATTTTTCTGTGAGCATTCCTCATTTTTAGCCACAACACTTTGTCTTTCTTCAGAAGTGGAGAAAGTTCCCTGATGATGTGTTTGGAGAGGGACTGACCATTCCCATCTTAGTCCCACCCTCCTCCTTTCTGAGATCCCTCCCATCTGCAGAAAGTGCGCTGGTCTGCTGTTGGCTACAAAGTTTAATGTCGGAAATCCCGGAAAACCCTGTCCAGATGAGTATGATTGCTTAATTCTGGGGTAAAGGGTTATGAAGCCAATTGTTGCTCCACACCCAACCTATGCTTTCCGAACTTACCAGAAATAAGCTACTATTGAGATCTTCCTGTCTTTGTCTCCCTTATTTGGTTTTTAGATCATGCAGAGGAAGAGATGTGCTACACACTTAAGCTATATCCTCTAACATAGACTTTACTGGTTATACAGCAGATTCTATTTCCATCTGCCTGACTTAGTCTTTCTCAGTCGAGTCAGAACTTGAGTAGGGATGAGAGGGATATAATTTATTGGCTTCCTCAAACTTCAACAGTAAGTACAAAGATGTTTGTTATATTATTCTCTATATTTTTTCATAATGAAAAATGTTTTTTAAAAACATATTTTGAGTTTGTAAACATTAATTGTGGATATATATGTGTGTATACATATTATATATGTACAAATATGTACATATCTGTACATATTATGTATATGTGTATATATGTATATATGTACAAATACATATGTGTATACATATTGTGTATATACAATTATGTACACGTAATTTCAGATACATGTGTTTGTGTATGTGTGCATATGCATATACACGTGCCTCTAAATAGTTGACTTTTGTGATAATAATTTATTTTTCACAGTTATTTAAAAATCAAGTAGTATTAGTTAATGGAGTGAAAGGACCTGGGTAACCACGTACCACATTTAAAGCAAAGTCAGAAATTCCATGTTGAAGAACTAAACAACTTTGTTTTTCTACCCACATCAATAGAATAAAAAGAACACTCTTGACACAAAAGCACCCATGTTTTGAGCCAACAAGGAATATCTTTGAATTACCTCTATTGGAAAAATATAAATGAAATGGAAAATGGATTTTATAAAGATTTTAGGTTTTTATATATCATAATCGTGGGGCATAAGACATTAGTAAAACAAGCATAAAAAGAGATGCCTGGTTAATTATAACACTATCCTGGTTAAATTCAGCAAACTTGTAATTCCTTCAAGTTTCCTAACTCGTTCCCTTCAATTCTCCTACTTCATCGTTTTCCTTTTGACTGCATTTCTGTACCTTCAGGACAAGGGCTTGCCCTGGAGGGGAAAAAAAAAGCTGAAGTGAAATTAGAAGGTTTAATCAAAGCTTTTCTAGACAGCATGAACAATCAGCAAACATTGAACTGGACAAAATGAAATGCCATTCAAATGGAAACAGCCAGAGTTAGCAGTTTTCCTCAACAAAGGACATGATTCCAAAACTTACTCCCCTTCGTCTCTTTACCACATACTTTTTCCAGCATTGAATGTGAATGAAATTTGGATTGTTGGTGGAAGGGGGGTTATGAGGGATGGGGGCCAAGTAGGGAAGAGTCACACAACATTGCTTCCTGGTTGCTGCACAGAATGCAAGTCATTATTTTTCAGTGACAGTACCCGGAGACTATTTAAATTTGTAGAGGTACTGCTCTCTGTGTCTTATTATTTTTTTTTTTTTGGCAGCGGTTTTCAGTTCTTAGAAATTGGCTCATACTTCAGCCTGTAGACACATCCCATTGTGTCATTTTTAACCACTATGGGAGAAACAAAATGTACTTCTGACTTTGGAAAGGAGGTCAGAGAAGAAAGAGCATGTGTCCGAAGGACTTCTACATCTAGATAAAAAAAATAAGCATGAACTGGTTTCTTTCCCAGCAGGCTGGTGTTCTGTGTCATATCCTTAGCACTGTGGATTTATTAATTATAACTCATAGATAGGCATTTTGTTCATTAAAAATGCTAAAATGTGATCAATTAAGCTGGCCCAAATATATTGTTTCTAGAATTGACTATTTTCAAATAACTTTCCAAATTTTATAGCCACTAATTGGAAATGCAAGAATGTAAGAGGTATCAGATTATTTCAATAAAAAATCCACTAATTCTTTTCTTCAGAGCTGAATTTAAAGGAATAGATCAATATTCTTCCTTTTGGGCTATAATGTCCAAATGCTCATTAAAGTAGAAAATACTCTACTCCTAAAAAAGGTAGCATATTATGTTTTTGAGGGTTTTTGCTTAAATGAACTTAAACCCACATTTGTTCTTCTCATTCAAATATATTTCATACTTATCATCTTTATCAGAGGACAGCAGGAAATAGGCTGCTTCAGGAGAAAGTAGACAGTCTCAGTACTGGAAAACAAACTAATCTTCCCACTGGCTCAAAGGCTAATATGGTGATGTCTCTAATATCACTTGGTATGGGGAGTGCGGGGCTGACCCCAAATTTAAGTCTTGGTTTTGGATTTGGAGCCCTGAGGGTTTGCCTGAAGTCAGCTACAAACCACCAGACAAGAAGGAAGGTTGAGTAAGAAAGAAGAAAGAAAAAGTTTTTTAAAAATATCTTCCTCAAAAAATCCTGCAAACACAAATTCCAAAACAGAAATCTATGCTAAGAAAAACAGAAATAAAAATTTAATCAAAACCTGTATTAATTCTAAATGATACTTATGTAATAACTTGGATAAAGACTTTTAAATACCATTACATACCCAGTAAAATGGCAAAAAAGACAACAATAAGAGTTGACAAAGGTCAAGCAACTGCTGATGGGAATGAAAATTGACTCAACCACTTTGGAA
The DNA here is from genome assembly GCF_020740605.2 of Lemur catta. Classification (NCBI taxonomy): domain Eukaryota; kingdom Metazoa; phylum Chordata; class Mammalia; order Primates; family Lemuridae; genus Lemur; species Lemur catta. The sequence continues at coordinate 20,146,492 of NC_059147.1, read as the reverse complement.
AACTGCTTGGCAATATTTACAAAAGCTGAATATATGCCTACCCTATAACTCAGTAATTTTACACCTAGGTATATACCTAACAAAAATGAGTACTGTACATATATGTACCAGTGGCATTTACAAGAATGGTCATGGCATCACTATTCACAAAAGCCCCTAACTGGAAATAGCACAAATGTCCAACAACAGTAGACCGAATCTTTTAAAATGTGATATATGTATTGTACACAATGAAATATTGAACGTGAATGAAAATAAATGAACTACAACTATAGACAACAATATGGACAAATCTCATAAGCATAATATTGAGTAAAAGGCAGTTTCTTGCAGTCAACATGAAAAGAGAAACATTATCTGTTACAATTTCCAAAAGATAAGAGAGGGGAGAACAAGTTTTCCCAAAGAAATATAATTGTTCTTGGCATTTGAACACTATTTTCTTCTCCAAATTTTCATAAATAGAAGCCTTTGCAATGTAAGTGATGTTACAAATAACAGTGAGCTCTATGATATATGATAAGCGTATATGATAACATCTCATTGTCTGCCAATGGCCTACCAAAAAAACACATTTCAGAAAACAACTAATTTTTATGAGATTTCAAAACAAGAATATGAGATTATAGTTATAATGGATCTACAACATTTTGCTGCAAAATCTAAAGTGTTTCAGTATTTCCATCCTACCTCAAACAGCACAACTATTAACCATGAAAAAATAATTTTCTGTGCATATCAAAAGAGGATATTTAATAGCTAGTTGGAGGAGGTGTCAGTAGATGTCCCTCTTCTACAACTTGTTTTAGGTTTTACTTTTCTAAAATATGTACAAAAGCATTAAATGGCCAATGGTTAATTATATTTACATTTTATCCATTTCTGTGTTCACTGTTTTTCTTGTGCTCCATGCTGTCCCTCTGGGTTCAACATGATAGGGTGTCACAAATCAATCCTTAGAATTTCTACTGAAGCAGAGTGCAGGCTTTAAAGTCAGCCCTGAGTTCAAATCCCCTCATCCATTTACTGGCTTGGCTGTGTAGCCTTGGACAAGTTAACTTAATCTCTCACATGAAACAGTTTTCTTAACTCTAAAATGAGAATAGTACTGTTTACTGTGGCTGGTGCCCACTGGCACGTAATAGGTTTTTCATCAGAGCCTGTGTTACATTTAAAATCTCATCAGTGGTAAGTTATTCTTCTTTGGGAGAGAATTTGATGTTTTTTAAATTGATAAAATCCATTCATAGAGAAGTGTAACATGGTGAGTGATTAAACTGAGTGATACTGTCTAGGATTTTTAAAAATGAGGTGTTAAGAGGCTTGTTTTCTCATATATCTTGTGTACCGATGCTGAGCGCAATTCTGTAAAAGAAATTTCAAAAATGGTTTAGCAGCGATTAGTGCTTGTGGTGTTACTGTGTAATTTCCTGAGGTGACTTCACTGTATGGTGTATAAATTCTGATTTCTTCTGCGTTATGTATTTCCTGGCATTTGTATTTACGTTATAAGCATATGCATACCCACTTCTTCTTTTTTCTTACCAAATATTTTTTCTAATGGATTTTTGTTTGAGGTTGTATTTTTTTTTCTAGCCCAGAAAAGCCACTATACCACTAAACCCAAGAGACAGAGAGACAGCAGCTTTGTGCTCCTAGACTCAGATTCAAAAAATGTGGGTGGAGGAAGGGGAGGTCAGAAAATAGGTTGTTATTTCCATTGCTGGCAATTTAGATTCAGAGGCATTTCATCTGCAGTTCCCTCAAGTGTTGAATTGAATAAAAGTAGTAGCAGAAACAGTGAAAGGGTGGTTGGGGGAGGGGCTGTGAACACTCCCAGCTAAACGCAAAGAGACAGGCAGCTTGTAAGCGTGCATCCTCAGCTTGGAATAAAAACCACAAGAAGCCTGAGAGCCAGCCTTATTGAAACAAGATACTGCTGCAGTGAAACAAAACACAGACCAAAATCCATCTACACTAGCAGAATAGCGTGCTTACTGTGTATGTGTTTCTCTGACCAGGGTGGGCTATGTAGAATGACTGTGTGAATATAAAGCACTGCTGCATTTGCATCCTGCCTTGCATGTGAATGATTTAGGAATAGATGTATTTCACATGCACCTTTACTAAGAATGAATGTGTCTATAAAGATTTACTCCTTATTTTACATTTGATTCAACCAGCATTCACATTTGCATTGAGCTAGGCACTGCAAAATATAGGTTCTGTAGAGGAAGCTTGTTATTTACAAAAATACAATATGCCAAATTCCCTTTTTAAGCCATTTTATGCCAGTTTTCCTTAGAAATATTGTTACACATCATAGTAAGCATCATAAACCTTCAAAGTTCTTTTTAACAAATAATATGCCTAAAGGGCAAGACAAATACATGGAAAATGAATAGAAAATAATGCTGAAGGAAAACTAGAAATTTAAACAGGAAAAAATAATTGGATGCCTACTGATTTATTTATCCTTTTTGCTTGCAATCCTGAGAAACTGGCTTAATTAGGAAAATGAGGAGAAAGACAAAGATATAAATTTATGAAAGACATTTCAATGTGCTTCAAGGATTGTAGAGGTTCATAACACTGTTCCTTTATTATACCTAATTTACCAAAAAAAAATGACTTTCCTTTTCATTATATAGATTCTAGAGTTATATAATAGATATTAATTAAGCTCATTTTATAAAAAAAGTTAACTGCACGATGTGTTGTAAGTGATACAAGAACTGTTCAAGACAGGGAATACTTCATCAAGGTGCTGATGATTTAGTTGGAGAAATAAGGCATACATAGTACAAAAGTGTATATAATCAATATCATGTACAGAAATACAAACTAACATGGAGACATAATGTGGAGAAGTGGGAGAAACATGAACCTCAAAGTCATACAGTCTTGATTTTTAATGCAGACTCCATCACCTACCAATTAAATAACCATGAGCAAATTCCTTAATTTCTTGGAGCTTTGGTTTCCTTGCCTATAAAATGGGGATAGCAATATTTATCTTATGAAATTGTTGTGAAGATTAAATGAGATAATGCAAATGATGTGCCTAATAAAGGCATAAAGTAGATGTTTGATTAGTTAGTTCTCACTCCTACCTAATAGTTTACAGAAGGCGTGAAAAGAATTGTTTTATGTTTTTTGTTTTTTTTTTAACTGCCCAGCACCTAAACTCCTTCTGATAACCGGGGCATTCTTTCCTTATAAGTCTTGTAGGAAACACCAGACACTCATTTTCCCAGCGTATTTCCAGCTGGACTTGACCAGTGAGCCATTGTTAACTATTAGCGATATTCTTATACTTCTGTCTTGATGTTTTAACTGTAGGTGGCAACTAATGGACTCCATGTTACTAAAGGCTGAGGTTGTTTGTACGCTTACATTACTTCCCATCTTCTTATGCACACCTCCTTCCCTATCCACAATTTTCATTCATTAGCTATATATTTTAAATTCCTTTAGTGATATCCTTTATGATTTTAAATGATATGTTTTAAAAAACATATTCCTTGATTTATTATCCTTTGAAAGTACAAAAAAAGATTATGAAAACATTAATAGTGCATCTACACCTCCTTTCATCACTTCTCTCCATCTGCCAACAAAATTTTGGTAGTTGTATTATTTTTATTTTGTCAGTGTTTACAACATTTATAATCTTTTCTATAACTATTATTAAATCTTTCATACATTGTCCATAGGATGATTCTAAAGACTCAAGATAAAATGCAGTTTTTACAATATGATTTTACAGTGAAAACACAACTATGTAGAATAATTGAACCAATAGAGAAGGAAATGTAATGCTAGATCATTGAAAGGTTACCATTAGAAGAATGTCCCAAGCATCAACATCTCTACTCCGTCCTCTTTAAATATCTTTCTAGCTTCTTTTATTTCTTCCTTTACTTGGCCACCAATGTTTTTATATTCTATATAATCCTCTTCTTTAGGTTCCTTTGTCATTTATTCAAAATAATCTACTTAAGTAATTTTTTATATAGAATTTGTGGGTGATAAAGATTGAGTGCTTACATGTCCAAAATTTTATTAATTATATATGCATCTTTAATTGATAGTTTGCCTAAATACTGTACAGATTGTTTTCTCCTAAGAATTTTGAAGGCATTGCTTCAAGGTCTGCTAACATTCAGTATTGCTAATGAAAAATTTGATGTCAGTCTGCTTTCTACTGTGTTATAAATAGAACATTTCCCCCTTCAGTGGAAGCTATTAGAATTTTCTATTAACTCTTGAAGTTCTGAAATTTTATAAGAATATGCCTAGGTGTTAGCAATTATTTACTCATTATCTTTGATATTCAGTGGTCCTTTCTAATCCAAAAATATATGTATTTTTTATTACTCAGGGGAAGTGTTTCCATTATAGTCCCTTATTTTTATGACTGTTTACTCTTCTCCATTATATTTATTTTCTCCTTCTGGAAATTCTGTTAAATACATGATAGACTTCCTGCTTCTATCCTCCATGTCTTATGACTTTTATTTCATATCTTCTCTCTTTTTGTCTTTTTGTTCTACATTCTGGGAGATTTCCTGACCCGTGAAGTTTCTCATAATCTGAATACTGCTGGTTGTAGACTCATGATGCAGTTCAACGTGTTCCTTGGTCCTCTGTATTTTTTGAAACTTGAATCTAGAGACTTGATCTCTGGAGGATCCAACTCTTTGATAAGATCATAAGTGAATTGTGTTCTTCTGTCAATACATATATAATGGCTTGTTTTTGTTCTTTTTAAATGTTCATGTTAACAGCCATTAATGCTCCATGCCTAGAACCCTTAATACAGTGGGCATTGCAAAATAGTGATGATATCAATCTATTTTATTTTTATATATTTTAATTAAATATTAAATATATTTATTTTTTATTTATTTATTTTTTTTTTTTTTGAGACAGAGTCTCACTCTGTTGCCTGGGCTAGAGTGAGTGTCATGGCGTCAGCCTAGCTCACAGCAACCTCAAACTCCTGGGCTTAAGCCATCCTACTGCCTCAGCCTCCCGGGTAGCTGGGACTACAGGCATGCGCCACCATGCCCGGCTAATTTTTTCTATATATATTTTTAGTTGTCCAGATAATTTTTATTTCTATTTTTAGTAGAGACAGGGTCTCACTCAGGCTGGTCTTGAACTCCTGACCTCGAGCGATCCACCCGCCTCGGCCTCCCAGAGTGCTAGGATTACAGGCGTGAGCCACCACACCCAGCCGAATATTAAATATATTTATTTTAATTGAAAATATTATTTCAACACCACAACCTGGGCACTTAAAGATTCTTAATAATACTGGGTTATTATTTCTAGGCTTTTTCAATGGATTGAGCTGTGAAATATATATGTGTATATGTATATGTATGTGCATATATGAAATATAACATATTTCCCATATTTATAGGTATAAACATTTAATATATGTACTTATTTTATTATTTTAGTATATATGCATATGTAGCCTACATTTGTCTCTTATATAGTGAGATACAATATCTCATAAGTTCATGTTGATATCTCTAATTCAAATTCAGGACTACAGGGTTAATTTAAATGTTCTGTGTTACACCTATATCTTTTTTCTTCCACACCAAAATTTTTGCTTTTCAAAAACACATGGGATGATAGACTATCCCAAAATCACTCATTTACTTTATCCCATATTACATATATGAGTTTCAAAATTATCCTAATACTACCACCATCATTTTTGATTACTAAAAACAGTTAAACCTTTTTTTGGCATATGTTATCCCCATTTCTCTCTGCCCTCTCCCTATTTTTTGATTATTGTACTATATTTACATTTTCAGATCCTACAGCTATTATATAGTATGATCTCTCTTTTTAACTCCAACTTAGTTCTATAAGTAACTATATATTTAATATTTAATGTCTCTCTAGTCATTTTAGTCTAAAGTTTGTTCTCTAGGATTCCTGAGGAAAAGCTTATGGGAATAATTTCTCTGAGATCTTACATGTTGATAACTATTTGTCTGTGCCTCTTTATATTTGAAGGTCAATTTTACTGGATATAAAATCCTAAGTTCACGTATTCTTTCCTTGAGTATCTTAAATATGGCATTCTCTTTTCTTCTGTCATAAAACACTGCTATTGCAAGTCTGATGATAGATAGCCTTCAATCCTTTTTGTCTTTTTATTTCTTTTTATTTTTTAAATTTACCTCTTTTAAACCTTCTATTTCTCTTAAGGCCTTATTGATTGTGTGACTATCATAATAATTTAACAATGTTTTATTGCATTTTCCCTATGTGTAAGGCACTATGAGCACAATGCTAGTGCCATCCCTCCCCACCAGGGTCCCTGCTATAGCAGAACGAATACAACATTGAAGTTCAGTCTTTAATCAGAGCAGATTTCTCAAGAGTGGCACTGCTGACATTTGGGTTGGATAATTCTCTGTTGTGGGGGTTACCCTGTGCACCATAGGATATTTAGCAGCATCTATAACCTCAACCTAAAATACTCCCCCCATGCCCTATTGTGACAACCAAAAATGTCTCCAGACATTGCCAAATATCCCCTGGGGGGCAAAGTCATTCCTGGTTGAAAACCACTGAATCCCACAAATTATTGTCAAATTATAAGTGTAATAAGAACTCTCCATCTTAGTAAATGATATTACTCAATCCCTTGGGCCAAAAATCTTGGAGTCATCTTTGGAGTCATTGTTGACTCCTCTTTCTTTCACACCCACATCTAATTTATCAGCAAGTCCTGATTCACCAACAAAATGTTTCCTGGTTCTGATTCTTCCCACCACCTCCAATGCTACCACCAGGTTCAAGTCACCTGGTAGTGTATTGCCTCCTAAATGGTGTCTCTGATTCCATTTTTGCCTTCCTCTGCTCATTTCTCCACATAATGGCCAGAATTAGCCTTTTATGATGTAGAACAGATAATGTCATTCTCTGCTCTAAATCCTCCAATGATTTCTCATTACTCTTAGAATAAAATAGAAGGTTTTACATGGCCTGCATGGCTAATATGATATAGCCCCTGGCTACCTCTCTAAACTCACTTTCTACTACTCTTCACCTTACTGCACGTCAGCCACACCAACCTCTTTGCTGTGCCTTAAATATGCCAAACACTCTCCCATCTTTGAGCTTTGGACTTGCTGTTCTTTTAGCCAAGAATAATTCTTGCTCAAACATTCCCATGGCTCACTCCACTTCAAACAGGTCAGGTCTCTGCTTCATTTCCTCAGAGAAGCCTTTCCTGACTGTCCTGTCTACAATAGCAACTCCATCACTCTCTGTCCTCTGATCCTGTTTTATTTTTCTTCATAGCAGTTATCACTACTTGACATTATAGTATATGTCCATTTATTTATTTGCTCATGTGTCTCTCCTCTACTGGAATATAAACTCTATACAGGAAGGACCTAGTCTCTCTTACCTCTTGCCTTCTAAGTCATTAGAGACCCTAAAGAGAGAACATCCTCAGGGCCAGGAACAGTCCCCAAAGCAACACAAACCAAAAATCAGAGACATCATCAAATGTTCATATGCAACAATTTGACATATTTGTGGGGCCTTTCCACATAACCACATTTATCTCCAAATCTCTAAAATAAGATTCTTTGGGATCTTTTTTAGTTTGCACTTGGTTACCTACCACCACCATTTTTTGAAATTTTCACACAACTAATGGAAGCAGAGCACACTGTATGGGGGAAGGACATGCTTGTAGCCCTGGCTTGGGTGAGAGAAACGTATTACATGTAACCAAAATGTTTGTACTCCCATAATATCCTGAATTTAAAAAAAAAAAAATTCCAAATTTCAAAAATCACAACAATGGAAAAATATCTAAATCTCTTTTTTTCTGAAACTCTGTGTTTATTCTTTATTGTCCTAGAAAGGATGGATGTGTGTTTCATTCCTATAGCCTTAACTACTTAATCCACAAAAAGAAAAAGAAAAATTTACAGTAGTCCTAACACAAAGCCAAGTATCTGCAGCATGTCTTTGTGTTGATGACAGGGTTTGTAAGGGTTTTTTTCCCCTATCTTTACTCTGTTTCCATCAAAGGAGGACCCAATTAGGCCAAATAATAATATTTCAAATCTGACAGCCCTTGAGAGACTGAAATGAAAACCTAAATTTGCCACATGGATGCTTTAGAGCCTGTGTTCTATGTGTGACCAAAGTGCATCCCAGGCTGATGCCCTGTGCATTACCGGTGCCTGGACATAGCAGGACTAATTATACAGAGAGCTCAAATTTTCTGCATCTGAATGTCACTCCTTACATTTGTTGATGCAAGTTAAAATCCCTCTTCATGACCCACATCATCTGATAACAAAAGCAGAAGAGCTTAGAACAAAGTGAATGGTGTAGAATACTCAACTTATTCTTGTAACTGCCTACACAAAGCGAGAAGGGTCTGAGAGGGGTTTTAACATGTGAAGTGTTTGTGCAGAGACCTAGAGCATCTGTGACTGTGTACAGAAGAATTAAACAAACGACAAAAGCAATTTGAAGAATTTGTGTATTTTGTTGCTGTGACTTCTCCCAATATTCCCTTCCCTTTTGTTTAACTTTAGCTATCTCTTTTAGTATGAGAATAAAAATTTTCAGTCTTTTATAAAGGAAGACAAAAATATACTTTTAAATGTGGGCCATTGTGCATTGCTTTTACTGAATTAGCCAGAGAGTGCAGTATTTTTTCCTCATGTCACAGGCAGTTCTATGTACATGTACATGCATAAAGATTTAGGGGCACATGAATATTTTGCTGCATGGCCATCATGTGTGTTTATGCCCTAGCACAGCCATTTGTGAAAGTTTGTGTGTGCTTAAGTGTGGCCATGTGCAAAGGAGAAGGACTCCTGCCCCATTATTCCAAGCAATTAAACTCCAACAGCACAAGGATGAAGAGGGGGCCCTGATTTTCTTTTCCTTTGCAGTAATTGCCTCAGCAATCATCTTTGATCAGGGAAGAGCAGAGGAGGAGAGTCCTGCAAGTTGACATCCCTGGTATAAATATATACATTTACATACACAGGGGCAGCGCGGCTCTGCAGCTTTTTACTGACGTCTCTGACCTAAAACCATTGTAGCTCCACTGACACCTCATTTAATTGAATCCTTCCCTGGCAGTGCTGAAGCCAGAGGACTTGAAAGGGGGAGGGAAGTGGAAGGATGGGTAATCAAGGCAGACTCTTCTGCCTGAATGTCTAGAAATGACAGGGAAGTAATTGCTTTTGAAAAGCAAAAAACAGAAATAGCACAATTTGTTCTATTTAGCAAGATGCTAAAAGGGGATAAAGGTATGCCAATTTTACCCCAAACATACTAAAATCGTCACCCCAAGAATAAAACCGATATGGATGTCTGTGTAAATAGGAATGAAATGGGTTTTTTAAAAGAAGAAGAAAGAAAGAAAGAAAAGAAAATCCTAAGAAAGAAAAATCCAGAGGCTTTCCTGGTTAAAGATGGCCAGAGACAATAGTAAGATTATTCTCAGCCCAGAGCCACAGCACAGCCCCTTTTGTCAGCTTCAAATCAGCAAGCCAGAGGGTCGAATCAGTTTAACCTGCCTCTGTGACACATCACCCACCCGCCTGACCCTAGAGCAGCCTCATTTTTATGGATGCAGAAGCTCATGGTGTAATTCATTCCCTGGCACACCCCTCTCGTTCAGTCGCCTGCCTTTGCCACAGAGGTACACTGCATTTTCTCTGCTGGCTGAACCGATGAGATATCAGTCTGTTTTCTGCTTAATGCAGGAGTTACCCTGCCTTATAGCTGAAGGTAATGTCCCTCACACAGCATCAATCTGAGGGCCTGATCACCCATGCAAATTAGCACATGTATACAAACTAAGGGTCTTAAAGTCATCATTCTGGACCTGGAGGAATCACCAAGTTTAGGAAAAATAAAACCTAAAGGATATTTAATAACCTTTGCCTCCTTTGTCATCAGCTCTCCATTCTTACCTTTTTGGTTATATGTTAATGATAACCTGAGAGCATGTGCACAGCAGGCAGTTGCTTTGCCCTTCGATTTAGTATATAGTAAAATGGCAAACAAAAAAGGGCATAATAAGCAATACACTACTAGTATATAGCACCTTTACAAAGCACTCTCATATACATCATTACATTTATTTAGATCTCTCAGCACTCATGTGTAATAGCAGTAGCAGCAGCTCTTCAACCCCTCATACAGATCAGGAAACTGAGGCTCATATAGTTCAAATAACTAGCATAAGTTCTCACTGTTGACAAGCAGCAGAGCAGGGAGTCCTGAGGTACAGCAACAGGAACCTCAGTTCTGGGTCCACTATTAGAGGGCCCTGTGCTGGCCCAACTCTGGCTGCATCTCATCCATTCCCATTGTGTGAGGGGTCCATGGGATTAAGGGAGGCAGGTGCCCAGTCATCACTTAGCAGCCCTCCCACCTCTAGACCACATTCCACTCCCCAGGACTCATAGAAGTTCAAATACGTTTTCAGGGCCTATGCAGGATTCTTCCCTGGGTCCATCTTTTTGATCTGCACCACTAGACCCCAGGGTAGCCAAAGGGGGACTGTTTGCAGGACTGGAGAATGAATTTTGGATGTGCAGGCAGAGTGTCCACACATACATGCATGAAATCATTCATAGCGAGAGACAAAGCCAGGGGTAGAAAGAGAAGGGGAACATGCTGGCGTCTAAGGCCTGTGAACTAACTCCCTACACAGCCATGGTCTAAGGTCCAAGCGTTCCTAACTAGAATGTGGCCTCCTAGGCTGTTATGAAGGTGTATATTTGTCAGAGTAAGAAGATAAAACATGTTTTATGCAGCCATTTGATTTGTCTTAATAACTTTTAAATATTTAGATATGGAATACAGACCTCCATTTGAGCTCTCACCCAGGTTCTGAAAACGTTAAGCGCAGGCTGGGTAAAGTGGCATTGGTGTACATGGTATAGATAAATGACAGTTTGGAAGAGATTACATAATTTAGACTGACATAAATTTTCCTTAGCTCTCTTTAAAAGGTCAAACGATTTATTGGCCTTCATAATACCAGCAGTTTTCCCAGTGCTTCATTGAAGGCTGAGAACCAATGTCTCTTATAGTAAGGGTGTAAATGATGAATCTGATGGTGAGGATTTTATGTTTTATAAGGGTACTAATGCAAACTGTTGGTTAATTACCTTGCCACATTCCTAAATAATATTAAATTGGCCCCTAAAATTAGTACCCTGGATAAAAGTAAAACATTTCATCCAGGAAATTATGAATTCTTCTTCACTGGCAAGATCAAGCTTAAAACTTCCCAAGATTAATAACTAAGTTAATCCGCTATCCATTTTCAGCAGGAGAATCAGTTCTGAGAGAAGGCAGCCCAAGGTGGATGAGCTAATGTATTAATATGACTCCCTTCAGCTGTTCACATCTACTTTCTACAGAGCTCCTCCTGCTAGCCTAAAGGACATGCCAAATCTCACCTCTTCCATGAAGTTCTCTCCTAACATTGAACTTCCATAGCACTTTATACCTCTATGGGATGAATATTATGTTCTTTCTTCATCAGCCATTTATCTATCTATCTTTCCTAATAGATAATAGAGGTCTGGAACCCTGCATCCTTTGCCTTGAATCCCCACAGTGTGTAGTGCATATACCTGGCATCCAATGAATATTTAGTGAATGAATAAACAAACAGATGATTCCTACTTTTGTCATTATTTTTGTACTTAAAAAAATTTTTTATCACATTTTTATGTGTTCTTCAATAGAGCTTGTGAAATGGAGTTCAAAATGGATCAGTACTAAGAGATTCTAAAATAAGTGGTTGTCTTTTATGTATAATTTCCTTTGGTATGAGAAAGAATACCATAAAGACTATAAAACTCAAATCCTGTATTGAAACACTCCTAGTTATATAACTATTAATAGGAACCCTATGATTTGTTACAGTGATTGATGAACTATTCCCCCAGCCTTCCTTTACTACAGCCTGAAATCACTGGCCATTTACTCTTTGGCCTAATAGCCACCATGCTTCTAGCCAGACTCTAATTATCTGGTTTTTGGAACATCATTAGGATCCATATCCTAGAAGAGTTCCTAATGAAAACCAAGTTACACTCTACATTGCACAGATTTATAATGTGCATCTCTGTGAGTGTGTGTGTATGTGTGGCGTTATTGTGCCTTTAGCATTTTTTTATCTGTAAAATGCAGAGACTAATACCTGTCTGCTTCATAAAGTTGTTACAAAAGAAAAAGATAAGTTAATATGTGGTAAAGTGCTTTTTAAATTAGAAAATACTATGTAAATATAAACCTAATTATTAATACTGCAGGTTCATAAATAGTAAGCCCAAATAGTCCCTAGCCCAGACTTTTATTTCTATCAGCTTAATTTTACCCACAGTTATATAAAAAGAAAATATTTATTCTGATTTCCCTACATAAATTACCTATCTTGAGACTTTCTTTTCAGAGCTGACCTATCAATAACTTTTCTTCATCATCAGGCATCTCATTTCCTCTGTCTTAGAGGTTGTGACTATCAATGAAGATATGGAACTCATTTATTCATTCTTGAAAATATTACTCAGTATCTATGTGCCAGGCATTGTGCTTGACAATTGAGATTTAGTGTTCAAAAGTGAGATAGCAAAACAGGGTAAGGTGATGGGGAGCGGCCTCTGAGTTGAGTAGTCTCTGAGAAGGTGACATTTGAGCTAATGCCTAAAGGACAAGAGGAGCATCCACATGAAGATCTGGGGACAACATTCTGGGCAAAGGAGAGCCCTGAGCTCCCAACACAGAGGTAGAGCTGGAGCACTTCGGGATCAGAAAGGTGGCTTAGTGACTCCAGCAGGGAGAGCCACGGGGAGAAGCGTGCAAGGCCAGATCGTGTAGGGTCAGGCAAACCTTGACAAAGAGGAGGGAATTAAGTCACAGTGCAATGGGAAGTCCTTGGAGGGTTTTAAGCAAGGGAGCGACATTGTCTGATTTTATTTGTAAAAGATTGCCCCGGCTGCTCTGGGAAGACTGAACGTAAGGAGCAAGATAGGAGGCAGGAATGTCCACTTGGAGGTTTGCAGGGCATAATATATTGATGCTGGCTTGGAGCACAAGAGTCTCGGGTGGTGGTGTGGACAGACTAGAACACATCTGAAGCAACAACCAGGAGGCCTTGTGGATAGACAGGGTGTTAGGGTGAGGAGGGAAGAAGTGGGGCTCAGATAACCTGACCCTTTGCATCAGAAGCAGCCCTGATTAAAAGCAGCCCACTGGTATACCAAATTCTATAAATCATTGCTGTCTAAAATCTCTCTCCCACCTAGGTAAAGCTGCATTTGCTGTTAGAAGACAGATGAACGTAGTTGAGCTCAATTGCCTCATTTTGACTGCTTAGAACACAACTTTATTTAAAGCCAAAGAAAGAAGTTCCCCATTGGCCCCTGCTCTTCTTAGGGCTCTGAATGACTTTGCCTCTATTTAGACCTACAGAGGAGGGCCAAGGGCATTTGTCCTACTCCTGGTTCTAATATAAGATGGAAACATTTAGGTCATTTCATTTTTCTGTATCTTTCATCCGAGAAATGGGGATATTCACGTCCACTCTGCAGAGGTTTTCTGACAATAAAATGAAATAATGTGGTCTGGCAAATACTTAAACTTCAGTAAAGGACAGTGATAATAGGGATGATGATCCACGTCTCACAAGACAGAAGTGAGTGAAATTGACCTGATTCCATCTGAGCTTGGGATCATCTAGTTCCATCTAAGTCTCTCCACTGCCAAAAACCCTCACTGCAACCTGAGCATGGGTCTATAAAGGAATATCCTGGGATTTGGTTCATCCAGAGCACCAGCTCAGGCTGACCTGATAACCTCTTGATGTTAGTACATTACTTATTCCTAGTTCCTTTGTGAGGCATAGGAATAATTTTTGGAACAGTAGCAAGGAAGAAAAAGTTTCTGATGAAATAATGAGCCTTCCTTATTTTGAGCTTTCCTTTGATGCTTGCCACCTCCCTCCCATTATGGCTCTTTGTCCACCATAGAAAAGGCCAGTGTCCTCAATTTGTGCCCAGCTGGAAAGAGAACATTGAGCTGAAGAGTGCAAAGAAGCAAAGAAATCACACTGAGATGATATTTTCCTTTATGAGACATTTCAACAATCATAACAGAGAGAATGTCTTATGAGCTGATTATCAGTTTTAAATATGGAAAATGTTTCCTGGCTTTAGAGCAGTCATTATGCCCTTATATATTCGATGTCACTAACAGAGCAAGTGAGAGGTTTGTCCTATATAAATAACATATTTAACCTAAGGAGAGAAAGAAAAAACCGTGACTGTTTCCTAAATCCTGATATGTACCAAGAGTCCTGCACGGTTGGTAAGAAGATGCTTTTTAATCTGAATGCATGACTCTCATCCCCATCCAGTTTCTTCTCTTTTTTATCCAAAATGCCTTGCTATTTTTACAAGGTTTTGATATCTTTTTCTGTCTTTAATCATTTTAAGCATATGTACTGGCAGCCTCTACCAGATTTTTCTATGACCTGATGTTCTCAGGGGTATAAATCTGCTATTTGCTTTGTCTACTACTCTCACTGATGGTTTTTAGTTTTGGAACATGCGAGTAGATCCTCAGCAGGGCTTTATCTACAAGAATCTTAGGTGACCTACATGCAGGTGATGCTCTCCAGAGTATTTCTGGGTTTGCTCCTGCCAAATGCCTCAGAGATAGTAATGGCCGGAGACTAAATTTGATTGTAATTTCTCTGCTTGGAGGTTTTCTGAACTTGGTGTATAATAAATATAAATCCCCATACCGTGTAAAGTGTAGTCATAAATTCTCAGGGGAAACTTGTTTCCCACCCATGGGCCAGGAAAAGACAAGCATGGTTGTGACAACAGATGGATTTTTTTCCCTAGACATTCCTTTTAAGGGTCTCAGTTTTGTGTGGGGATCTCAGTTTCAACTTACTAACTTTCATGAGCCCTTGTCACCTTATAGGTGCTAAAACCTAATCCCTGTAGTCACTGAGTCTGGGCAGTGCTCTCCAAAGCAGATATATGTCCATGGCTTACTGCTCTCATTTCAGTTCCCTCTTTTTACCTGGCATTTGGGGAGTTCCCTACTCACAAGCTTAGCCCCCTGTTTTAAAGTATATCTTAACTTTTTGGTGGAAGGGTTTTTGGGTTATCTGGTTCACCATCTGGCTGGAAATTGAAGTATCAATTCATTCTTCATGTTTCAGCCAGAGAGACCTTTTCAAAATACAAATATGATTTTGTTATCAACCTTGCATAAAATACTTGAATACCCCAAGTATCTTAGGACAGAGACAGAAATCTATGATCTCTAAGGTCCTAAATGGACTGCCCTTACCTATTTCTCCAGCCTCATGTTGCATCATATTCCTCTCATTTTCTGTGTTATGCTCACACTGGGGTTCTTTTGGTGTCTAGACTATACTTTACTTCTCCTTACCATAGCAACTTTCCACATTCTGTTCCCTCTTCCTGGAATACCCCTATGTTCCCTCAGTGCACTCGCGCTTCAGATCCCCACATAATTGTACAGTGGCAGTTGTTCTAGGTCATTTTCCTCTGGCACATATATTTATTGCCTGAGATACCTGTCCTTTATTATACTTATCACAGCTGTGGTTTTACTTTTATTTTTATAATTACTTTATTACTGTCTCACCCACTGGGCTGCAAGCTCTATGAAGGCATAGACTGCATCTTTTTTTCCTGACTGTTTTTATTAGCCAATAAAAGTAATATTAGCTACTACACTTGCAGTAACACAAACAATCCTAAAATCTCAGTTGTTTAATACCATAAAAATAGTCCAAATTGGGTCAGGGAACTCTTCTCCAGCTGGATCCCCAGAGACTCAGATTGTACCCCCATCTTGAACATGTCACCATCAAGGTCACATCGGAAGGGAAAGAAAATGAAGGATCACATGGGAGGTTTTTCTGAGCTAGGCCGGGCATGCTTCTCTTCCACCCACATCCCATTGGCCAGAGCTTAGCATAAGCTAAGCTGCACTGCAAACAAACTGGCAAATAATAGATTACCTGTGTGACTGGGAAGAAGAGGAGAAAATTGTTATCAGTGAGTACTCAAGTCTCTGCCACACCATTCTATTTTTAGCAAAGAGTAGTTCCTGACAATAGAAAGTTTTTGATAAGCACAAATTGAATGAATCAATAAATAGCTGGGTGGGTGGATGGGTTGGATGGATGGATGGTTTTGTTGTCAATGAATGGCTCATTGATTCAGCTAGTCTGTAAGCTCTTTGAGTATAAAGACCATGTATCCGTATTGTTCATCATGATATCCCCACTGTTAGAGAAGTTTTTGGCACAAGTAGAAGTTCACACAAGAATAAATGATTATCACTGTTCGAGAGATTTCGTGGAGGAAATGGAGTGCTAGTGGGTCTTTAAAGAAGGGTATGGAAAAAATTAGAAAAGCCATTTAAGAAGTGAATTTGTGAAGGCATGGGATGGATAGGGAAAAAAGTAGAAGAAATGATGAAGAAAGGTCAGTGTGTGTACAGCTGAGAGTTACAAAGGAAAGAATCAATGGTGGCAGTGAAGAAACTTACCGGGGTAGTCTCACCTGGCTAGTGTCATCTAAACACCATGTCTGCTAAGTCACAGACGCCAACATTTTCAGTTCAATATGTTACGCCCTTACATGTAGGAATAAGGTTGTCTTTTCAGAGAAATAACACTTTTCCCTCTCCCACCTTCACCCTTAGTGTTTAAATTGAGTCAAATGTGCACAAGAAATGTGTATTTGGATTGGCCAGAAGTTGGCACTACAGAAGGCACTTTGCCCCTGACCATGCGGAGTGGAAAACCACACTAGTTCCAGCCCCAGCTGTCAGGCCAGGATTTCGCCCTAGCCCTTTTCCAATCGATACATAGAAATGCCTGGTGCCATCAGGAGGGAGCTGCATTTTAAAAAAATGAATGAAGTAGGACAGCCAAAATCTTTACATTCTTTATACTCTTCTCTGCAGCTTTCTGCCCAGGGATCGAAACCACCCTAATCGCTGCAGAGAGCCAGCATGCAGGTGCCACCTTCTCCTGCCCCAAGAAGGGGCTTGGGGTTACAAAAAGTAGCCAGCCTACAATACAGGCTTCCGAAATGCACTATCAGAGTTAGTGACAGGGGAGCCGCTCTACCTCTGGGGCTACAGCAGTGCTGGGAGCTTTAGTGGATCAATACTTTAGTCTTGTCATGCTAATTGCTCATTGGTTGACATTCATGATCCTTCCTTGCTCCCTCCCTATGTAAACTCTTTACAGCTGGAACAGCGAGATGCAAAAATCCTGAACCTTCAAAGCCAGCTCCTGCAGAAGAGAGAGGGCCTGACAGCTGAGGTATGGTGCTCCCCCATTTTTTTGCCCCCCCCTTAAAAAAGCTTCCTGTGTGTCTGTATGTGGTGGTGTGATAGGGAGACGCACAAAGAAATGCCTGGGGTAACTCTCCTGCAACACATAAATGTTATTACCTTTTCAGAACAAAACAATATCTCCTCCTCTTCCATCCCCAATCCCCCGCCCCCCCCCAAAACAAAACAAAAACGTCCACCGGTTCTGTGAGTTGGGTTGCAGCCCTTCTGTTTTGGTGAATGTGTCGCCCTCCACCAGTTCACAAGAACATGCACCTGCACTGTCTTCTTTGCTCCCAGACTAGGGCATGTCAGACCAGGCTGCCGTGAGAGTGTGTGTGTGTGTATGTCTGACTGTGTGTGTGCGTGTGGGTGTGTGTGTGTGATCACGCCTACCATATTGGCTTCCTGTCCCTGGAACATCAGCTTTTCTAGCTGCCTGAGCCTGTCCTGTCCCCACAACCACTGTTGCCACTGAGACCACCCCAACTCCTACCCTGTAAGCTTCGGGCCTGTGCTATGCAGGGTTTTGTTAAGCCGTTTAGTATTAATTGATTTTTTTTTCCATTTTTTTCTTTCTTTCCCTGGGCGGGTCAATAGCTGGATGCTTCAGGAGCAGAGGATCTATCAACTGCAGACCAGGCATAGGGAGACGCAGGCAAACCTGGAACACTAACCCACCCAGCTCCAGTTCCTCCGACAGTCCTCGGTGGCCAGAGAGTCGGCAGCAGGAAGCATACCACGGGCCATGAGGCAGGAAATCGACTCTGACCCAGTCCTTGAGGTCTGGTAAGTTTCCCCACTTTTGGAAAGTGAGGCAAATAATAACTAAGTCTTTATTTTCTTGCTCAAAAAAGTCAACAACATTTCGGCTGATTTCAGTTAATGAGCTAAAGATCAAAATTAGGATGCTCCAGCAGATCTGGGAGGATGGAGGGGTTGGGGGGGGAGGAACAGGGGTTTGCGGGATAGACAAGGGCTGACCAAGCTCCAATCCTAAGGTGAGCCACTGCAGCCAAGCAGATGTCCTGGCTATCGATCCCTGCATCCTGTTATTGATTTCCTCTTGGGGCCAAGAATGGGGTGGACCTATGGAGGACAAGAGGGGAACCGACACCCTCCCAGAGGGCCAAGCAGCCCTAATCGGTGATAACAGTGTTAAGTGGTCAGCCTGGAGATGAGGTTTGCTTAGATCTATTGATCTACTCTCCCCTGGGATATAAATCCTGAATTTGCTTCCATAGATATAAATATTTATAATTAAAATAGCCTAGGAGCCGCTTAGAGGCACAGAGAGAGTGGCCCATCCCAGGATAAGGCTTGATATCAATCTCTTTCGTCTCCCTACTTTGTATACTCCTCTCCCTCTCTTGCGTCTGTTTATATATATTTCTGTTCTCTGTTTTGAACCCTATTTTGCTCACCCTCTGAGTGACAGGCACAATGTCTCAGACTATCAGAAGGCAGAAAAAATCCATTCTTTCTGAACGCAGCCTCCAGCTGAGGAGGGAGTGCTGCTCCCCCCAGTCAAGGCTACACAGTTTCATGTGCATTCAGGAGCCTGGACTCAGAAAGGAATGGGCTATCTTGGGGGGATAGACAGAAGATGTTTTAGTTTTTGATTTGCCTTTGCTTTTATTGGGGCATCAGTTTGGATCCAGTAGCAAACAGGCTTTGTAGGGCAAAGGTGTTAACCAATGCTGAGACCCTGAGTTGGCTGGCTTGCAGAGAACAACTTGAAGGGACCCGTACTCCTGTTTCTTAGCACCTCAGAAACCTAAGCTCATATGAAGTAAAAAGAGCATCCTTACCCAAGGAAAGGGAAAAGAAAGGATGCTGAGGAATTGTTTGAGGGGGCAGAGCCCTTGAAGCCAGCTGGCAAGACGGAGACCATTGATCAAAGCTTTGTCCACTGAAAGAACAACCTTATAAAGAATTTGAACCATTCAGCTTTAATTTTTAGAAATGTGGGTTGAAATTTGGGTAGTAGGGGGAATGGACTTTGAAACACTTACTATGATCCCTAAACTCACCATCTGCTGTGGTCCCAGAATACAAATCTGTTCACCCTGAATCCACTATCTACTTTGGTGTCCAGGATACAATCTTTTCAGTTTAGGAACTTCTGAGTGTTTTTGTCAGTTGTCTGCCTTGCTTCAGTGCTTATGTCTTGAACTGTGCATCTTTGTTTGTCAGCTTTCAGCAGGTTTCATTAATTTGTAATTTATGCCTACAAAATTTTTAGGTACTTCCAGATCTTATGCTTATCAAGAGAGTGTGTTAGTGGGTATGTAATCACCGTATAGGATGTGGGGAGAATTCACTGGGTTTTGCTTCTCCTCGTTTTAAAATGTTGAGTCACTCTGGTCCATATGTGTGAGTTCATAAATGTCTGTCTGTGTATCTTTGTGCAGGTGTCTGTACTTGGGAAACAATGAACATAAGTAGGTTAGAGTAGTATTCCACGTTTCTCTACCATTTGTATTAACTGTCTCTTTCCTGGATGCATATTAAGCTTTGCTTTTTTTTTTTTTTTTTAAATTTCCGAACTCAAATCTAGCTCATTTGTCTCTTTTAGCACATGATTGAGGGTTAGGGACTATTCCAATTGGCAGTCACGGGTCAGTATTTTGGACTCCATTTGGCTTAGATAATTTATATAGAATAAAAGTCTAACAGGTATAATCACAATAGCCTTGGCTTAAGAATGGTTCCAAGCATACTTGAGGTTGAATAACACTTCAAATGAAAAATAGAAAAATGTTCTGGTTAGTGACTTGTATGCTTCTGTGGTAATGGAGAGAATTGGATGCAGTTCTCTTTGTTTGATTTATACGGTGACACTCAGAATGTGAAAGGTATATTTTACTGTAGAAATAAACTTTCAGCATTGACCTAGAGAATAGAGGACCCAGGCTGGTATTTAAATCCTGTCCTACTAGGTTATAATGAAAAGTATAATTAATAAGAAGAGAAATTTTTAGGAAGAAAAATCCTGATATCAGTGTCTTTCTCCCATTGTTTACAATATTTGTCAACATTTGCTTGCATGAGTTCTTGGAGGAACAAACTTATTTAAAGAAAGTGATCTAAATTTTAGAATTGAATGTACTCTACTAATTAAATGTCCTTGTGATCTTAGTGCCACTAAATCTAAATAGCACATACATAAATTCATTGCTGTTGTATGCTACATATTTGAAAGCTTGTTGCCAGCCGTAGGGAAATGATTTTATTATGGAATCATCTAGTGACTTAAGATAACATGTTTTATTGTCTAATCTCAGAGGAATTTAATTCTTATGTTATAGATACATTCATATGCTACATTTGCATTTTATATTTCATATGTATAGATATTTTCACAATTCTATTTGTCTAAAAGGTTTTATCTTCAATATATTTTATAATGCAAGGATAGAAAATTTCACTGTTATTTATATATTCATAACAAAATGTTATATTGATATTTCACTGTTATTTCCATATTAATAATATATATTATGTCTCAAACCTTTCCAACATTCTGATGTACTCATTTGACCCTTAGAGCAAAGGTAGAGCAAGAGTCATTATCTCCATTTTACCAGTAATAAAACATGCACAAGGTAGCACAGATATTAGTGTCAGACTTGGGGCTGTGACCTGGGGCTGTGGACTCCTGGTCAAGTGCTCTTTCTACAGCTACCAGCTGCCTCTATTAATGTTTGATAACATTTTAGCATATTCTGTATTTCCAGTACCTATTACAACCATTGAAATGCATGTAAGGCAAATGTTGATTGATCTTAAATGATCGTTAGCATTCTACCCATGCAAGAAAATGTAGCAAATAAGTATTTCAGGCATTTTCTTTGGGTGTTTATCACACCACAACCTGCTGCGAGTCTGATGTCATGATGGACCTTTTTTGTTAGCCTCAGAAATTCTGTGTGAGCTATTAATAAGCTTAATAGGTTTGTTCTCCAATGACATGTTTCTATGAAAACGCTATATATGCACAAAAAAAATTATGTATAATACATATTTTGTCTTCAGACCTACCAACATTTGCCTTTAAAGAAACATTATGTATAATTTGAAGCATCAAGATGAAGTACTTAAAGTCAATCATAAGCTTTTCCTCTTCCTGAAATAAGTACTACACCTTCCCTAACCTATTCCCCTGTTCAGGGGTTCTTAATCTTCACTGTGCCGTGGACTCCATTGCCAGTCTGCCGTAGACCTGAACCCCAAACACTGGATTATTTCTCAGTGTAATGCTTTTATTTTATTTTATTTTCCCTCCCTTCTTTTCATGGCCATTGAAGTATAATGCTTTTAAATGTATAAAATGAAGCATATAAAATTGCAAAGGAAGCCAATTTATATTGAAATTTAGTTATCAAAATACTAAAATCAATTAAATATTAAAACCAATTTCTGTTATGATAATATGTATACTTTTTATTAACACATCGATAAGGTCCCATCGTCCTTTTAGGGGGTGTTTGAAATATATTCAGCAATGTCTTATATGGATGTGGTAGGAAAATAGCTATGATTTCTATTGGTAATATTGTCACCAGTATTGTTAATATTACTGTGGTTTGTTTCCTACATTTATAATTGAAGGAAATGCTAGATTGTGGTTCAATGCTAGTAAAAATAAAGGTGTATTTTTTTTCCCCATCTAAGTTCATAGACCCGCTGAACTCTATCCATCTACTTCTTGGGAATTAGTGGATACCAGGTTAAGAACTCCTACTCTAGCTAGTTGCTACTCATTTTTCAAAACTCAAATGAAGCATCATTTCTTCTAAAGAACTTCACCAACCTTCCCTGGGTGGAGTTAGCTGCCATTCTTCTGTGCCTCAAGAGCACCCCACAACCTCTCCAACCTAACACTCAGCACACTGCAGGTTCTGCGTCAGTTTACTTGTTTGTCCCTCTTAAAAGAGCACACATTCCTGAGACATGGGTCATGGCTTATGGGATTTGTATTACCACCTAGTAATGCCGCCTGGCCCAATATGTGGCTTATAGCAGGGGCTCACTAAACATTGAAAGGGAGGGTGAAAAATTCAAAGACAAGAGAGCCATAGTACATAGACTATGGTCTTTAAAACAGAAAATTAAAGTCAGTAGCCTGAATGTGTGCTTGAGTCAAATTTTCCATCAATGGCATTTTCATATTCCAGGTAGTAAAGATGACCATGTGGACCTGTTCTACTTCCCTTTCAGTGCAACTCTCAATTTATAGCCTCCTAAAAATTCACAATCCCATATTAACAGTCTAATAATAATATCCCAGTTTCAGACTTGTTTCTTTTCTTTTAGGTTCTCATTAGTACAAACAAAGAAAAAATGCAGTACAGGCATGGAGATAAAGGACTTTCTTTACATCTTGAGCTTTTTAGGGCTTTATCATTCAAATTTCAAAAGCCAGGAAAAATGACTTTAATTTTAAAGCACATATACAATGTGTAAGTTCTCCCTAAAACTCTATGTACTTGAAAATGATTATTAATATTTCCTTGAAAAACAGAACACTGGTAATAAAAGCCTCCTAAGTCCTCAGCACAAATGCTTTATGTAGGGTAAGCATAGATGCTTATACACAGGAAGGTATGCTTTCAGACATCACTCAACTTCTTAATATTAATGTTACATAAAAATCAGGACTTGGTCATGCATTTGGACTTAATTTTGTATGCACGTCTTTCTTCCCAGCAATAAATACTTGCCATTCCTACACAAATGAATGGGTATTCACATATCAATGTGAGGCTGCATATTTCTTAGGTACAAGTTGATTTTTATCTACAATGAACTTGTTTATTACAGGAGGAAGAAGGTAGAGATCAGAATGGAGATAAAATTAGAAAAAAAATTTATAGCCATTTTTATTGTCTAATAGCTGTTTTCTGTTCAATATTCTAGTGCATGAGCACATGTTGAACCTGAGTCTTTGATTAGCATTTCAGTGGCATTCCATACACCCCTATAGAATATCTTATTGAAATAGGCTAGTCACCCTCACAAATTTAAGTTACTAAATCGAATGTGATCTAATATAAAATTCTAATATCTTAACTTGAATAAAGCTCATTTCACCCCATAATTTATTAAGACATTGACCCATGTGCACTGCATGTATCCTACAAGTGGTATCTTATCAGGGTCATTGGTAAGTATCTAGGAAGCAGAAGCTAAAATATCCTTCTGGGCCTGACCCTTGGTTCAGCATTCACCACCTTTCACTGACTGTAACAGAAAGTTGAAAAGCAGTAACTGAGTCCTCCTTCCCCCTAGCATTCCTAAATGAAGTATTGCTGGAGCATAGAAGAAAAGTAGAACAATGATTATGATGACAGGTAAGGAGAAGTAGCTTGCACTGGAACTGTAGGTCAAAGAAGTGATCTCAAAGGATCAGTGCATATTTGCGCCTCTTCATCTTTTGAAAAGAAGCCCCACAGCACCTTAACTGATGATCTGATATTTAGGTTTCTAAAGATCCACAACTTATCGCATACTCTTTTATTGGCTACATACTTACATCTCTTTGACTTTATCATTCTTCTCATATATTGTTATTCTTCTGATTCCTGTACTCCTTATTCTTTTGAAAACATCTTATATTTTGAGTTAACTATTCCCCTAAATTTACAGATTTGGTATATAATATGAGCTTTTGGGGAGAAGAGTATACCTAAATCTACAAGATGAGAAATATGTTTAAAGAGCAGGCAAACTGATCTAATACACATAGAGAAACACTTGCTAAGACTTTTTTTTTGCAAATAAATATAGTCATTCATAGTGGAGATGACAATGTTAGCATTATAGCAAGAAGCTGATAATTATTTTCACACTTAATTTATGTAATTCAGTGCACGTATTTCTCAGCAGAAGGGGAAATATGGCTCAGGAAACACAATTCAAACAAGCAGAACAGGAAAGACAGATTAAATACCATACTATAATTTATAACAAAAACTTATTTTAAAAGAAACCAAGAAAGACTTGGGAAAATAGAATGTTTTCAGAATCATTGCTTGAAATAAAGAGAGTATATTAAATTAATTTGCTTATCAATTTAACAATCAATAGAAATTATTTTCAATAATCCACATTTTAAAGATTATTTTAAAACTTTAAATATTTTCTAAACAGAAAAAAGGTGTTACCAGTAATTATCATCTATTAAAATGTAATACCTATGCCTAATAATATAACGAATCAGATAAAAAGAGAGAAAAACTGAAAGGCTATAGAGGATAATGGAGCCAAGAGCAGGAGGCAGCTTTGGGGATGGATAAAGGACAAATCATTCCAGACAAATGTGATCACTCTCTTAAATCGCATTACGAGATTAATGGATGAAGGGAATGCACTAGAGGTAATATATATGGATTTTACTAAAGCATTTGATACACTGCTCCATGAATTTCCACTTGCAAAATTAATTCAAATTGGGTAGAATATGTGCATGGTCACATAGATTGAAAATTGGCTGAAGGACCATAAACAAAGAGCAGTGACAAATGTCAGTCCCTCACATTTAGGTAGGAGACAGTGTCTACTGCCTCTGTGAGAACTTTTTGCCCGCTTTAGTATCACATAACCACCTTACTAATGATCTCACTAATCATTCCTCACTAATGAAGCAAAAGGAAATGACAGAACTCACAGATTTTGACGTGGGAGCTGTCACAAGCCAAGGCACACCTAGAGCACAAAAAGAGTTAAGAAAAGAAAAGTAGAGAGTAAAATTAAATATAGGTGATACTTATCCTCTTTTAACGACTAAAAGAAGAACAAAGCATTCCTAGGAAAATAATTACGTACAATTTTCATTTTAATTGTTAAAACATTGATGGGGAAAGTGTATTTAAAATCATGCTGTCATTAGAATTGTTCTTTATTTAGTTAGAGTCTGAAATGCTATGCTCTTGGATGCTTAAAAATTTGAATTCCTCCAAAGAAATTCACAGAAATGCTGAAGGAGCAAAAGGAATTGATTTATAAAAGAAGAACTTAATTGTATCCACCTAAGTGAATAACTATTGGGGTATCAGTAATTTCCCCAAATAGGGATGAAGACAACAAATAATTATCTTGAGTGAACCTTGGTTTATTATAAGAATCTTTCTGATAATAAGGTCCCCAAATAGCATTTGGACAACCGCCAGGCCAACCTTAACATTGTTTCTGATTTTGTTGCTGGAATTGTTGAAATCACATAAAATTTCATTATTTAGAAGCAGAATGAATTCTTAAAAAGTAGACTGGGTAAAATTTGATTTTCCTTTTACAAAGAGCAGGTTCTTATTTATAATTAAAGCCCTTTCACATTTGCCATATCATCCAATCCTCATGGCCATCTTGTGAGGGAGGTATTGTCATCCTCAAATTACAGATGTGGACACATTACAGATGAGGGACAAAATTTGTCCCTCAGAGGGGACAAATGACTTTCCCAAGACCAAGACTATACCATTAATAAATGACAGAATTATTACTAACGCCCAAATTTTATGGACACCTATTGTTAGGGTCTTTCCACTAAACAACATAGTTTTTCATGTATATGCCATAAAAGAAACTTGTCTCAGAAGCCATACACCAGGGTCTGACCTTGACTTTAACTGTTCAGCCTGTACTGTATTAGATAATGTAGTGGAAAACACCTAGCATGGAATCTGAGACATAGAAGGCACTCAACAATGTTTAATTCCGTTTCTTTGCTCTTACCCTATTTGTAATTTCTTCATTCAGCAAACAGTTATCAGGCATCTACTGGGTGCGGCACTATTCAGCTGTGTAGGTCAGTCATCTTAGTTCTACTTTCTAAGCTCAAGTCTCCCAAGTTAGACCAGAAGCTCCATGAGAGAAGACCCCCATGTCTGCCTGTTTGCTGCAGTGTCCTCAATGCCTAGCACATACTCAAATAAAAACTTTCTGAGTTAGAGAGAAAACATCTAGCCTCATCTTTTCAAAGTTCCCTTGAGCTTCGGCCAGGCTAAAGCCTCATGTGCATACTCAGTTTCTTCACACAGCATCAAATAAAATGACCCAGAACTCCCTGCACACACTGAAAGAGTGGAAGAAGGTCCTGGAGAGGACCATAAGGAAGCTAGACAGTGACTTCATTTGCCAGATTTTTTTTCTTCTCTTTCACCAAATCACCCCTGGGGCTTATACCACCATGGCTGATAAGAAGGTAAACACTAGCTAGAGCATTTGGTTGCTGGGGGCAACCTTTGCCTAAGGTAACAGACAGACCTGCTTCTCCTATATGCATTCCCCAACCTCTCCACAGAAAACTCTGTAGAGGAGCAGGAAGAGCCCATGACTTTGCAGCTTTTGGACAGAATTCTCTCCTGCATATTTGGAAGGAGAATAGAGCAGGGAAAGCCCAGATTACAGAGAAACTTGGAGCTCCTTTAGTGAACAGGTCAAGTTTAAGGAGACATCAAGGGGCATGTAGTTCAGGTATAATGCACACTATAGAGACCCCCATGCATAAGACTGTTGCCAGGCTAAGCACCTGCCCAGTGCCACCCTGTCCTGCTGTGGCTTCTCCTTCTGTGTCCCTGGCCAATTTTCATTCCCACAAAAGCAAATGTGCACATTCTGCCTGGGAGTATTTTACACCACAGATATTTCCGCCCACAATTAAATTAGTTATATTATTTTGAAAAAGAATACTTTTGTCATTTCCAACCTTCTTCTTCTGCATTAGGCTTATTGCAGTTGGGTGAGTGCACCTGAAGTCTTCAGTAAAGTGTCACGTATAATTTAGCACTGGGAGATGAATTATGGGGGTGCCCTTTAGGAAAAGGCTGGGAGCTCAGCCCTGCCTGTCAAATAGGTCCCTGCCTTATAGCGAACTCTTCAGGTGAATGAATCAGTATTTGGCATATCAGCATTTCATAGAGCCTCCATGCTAATGTCTTTTTGAAACGAAACCGAGAAAGCTGTTAACCTCAGTTAGCCAGGTGTCCCCTCTGTGACCGGGATAAATCATCAATGTAGAAGCTGAGAACTCTGTTCTTACTGCTTTGGGGAATGAGAGCCAGGGCTGTTGGGAAGCCAATGGGAGGGCTTCCAAATTTCAGAAAACTAAATGAAGATTTTTATCTCGCTTAAAAGGAGAAATAAATATTGCTTCTTCTTGCCTCCTGATTTAGCTGTTCTAAAAGAATTTTGAATAATTTTATTCAATTAGATAGCATATCCTTACCTATCCCTTTCACCAAGCCTTTGCTCTCTCATAAATATGTATGTGTGCATATGTGTGTATACATATATTCATACACATAAATACATACATAAATTCCTGAAATAGCTCACAACTACAAACCTGGTCTTAACTGCCACAGTAGCTATTGTCAGCCGACCAGGGATTCTCCACCAATTCCGGAAAATTTTTTCAAGGTTCATATTCAAACAACATCTATACGAAATGCTCACATCAACCTTGTGAAGCAGGGGTCATTATTTCTGGTTTCACATTTGAAGACACTGGCATGCAGAGAAGTTAAGGGAGTGGCAAAGTTCAGGGTCAAACTCAGAACTTCCACTTCTGTTGTCTGTTTTTCAGTCTGTCACTGCTGCGCAATCATCTTAGCCAGATGCGGTGCCACGAACCTGAAATCTTTCCCCTAACAAGCCAGTGCAAACAGAAGGTTTATGACCTAGACTTGCAGAGTCCTTTCTGCCTTGAAGGTTCTTGACTGCTTCCTCCTCTATCTGTCCCAAAATGAAGGCTGTTTGATTACTACTTACATCTTCAGCCTTTGGTGTTTACTATCAGCAGTACAGTTGCTTTTTTTTTTTTTTTAGCACCAATGTACATATTGTTCTCTTTTTCACTTTGCCTACCTGAGACTTCTGAACTGGAAAAGAAGTAGATGACTGAAGTGAAGTACAATGATTTTGAGCATTCAAGAGGAGCATGGAGCAAGATGCTAGAAGGATTCTTAACCAGCAGGAAAACAAACTAGATTAAGTGGGCTCCAAGGTTTTTAGAACATTTATGGATTCTTGATAAAATTTACTCTCCAAAACTTCTTGTATCCTAGAAAATAATAAAAAAGCATACATTATAAAAGAAAAATGGAAGGCCCATAAACATGGAAGTGTCATGTTTGAAAAAGGAGTTTTCTTACTTGCCCTTTCATTCTTTGGTAGGAGGGAAGAGGGATCAGAGTGGGGAGGAAACTGGCTTGTATGGACACAGTTCAATCACTGATGGGATACAAGATATAAAGGTTTGAGGACCACCAGTAGATCCAACTGCATCATTTTACAAAAGTGAAAACTGAAGTTCAGCATTGTTAACCAATTTGCCCAAGACCACAAAGCTTGTTAAGTTGAAGAATTAGGACCTGAGTACAGTTATTCTGGTGGGATATCAGTGTTCTTTATCACATCTGAGGTGGTCTAGTGGAGTTTTCTTCCTTTGTTCAAAGTCCCAAGTGACAATCCAAAAGGAAAGAGAAGAAAATGACTACTCAGTGTTACTCAGTTTGGAAAGAAGGCAGCCTTTATTTCCAGGCCAGTTTTTCACTTTTGTTTACCCACACCTCTACTAGCCTTCTCTGACCTTCTGAGATCAATCTAACCATGTCTTTACTACATCTATAACTTTGAACATACCTCTATAGTTGCACTTATACCTTATATTCTAGTTTACTTGTTCACGGGTCTCTTGTCCCTGTAGGCTGTGAATTTCATAAGAACTCATTCACCTCATACTTCCCCACACCTAGCATTGTAGGTGGAAAATGGCAGAGACCCCGTAAAAGTTAGTTGAATTGAATATCACTGCTCCCTGGAAAACTGAAGTGATCAGGCAATTCTGAGTTTCATATAACCTAGCAATGACAAAGATCTATTCTTTTGGGCCTCGTGTTGAAGTTTGAAGGTTCATAACAGCTTCTTCTCATCCCCTTGGCCTCTGATTAAAGACTGATCAGGATATAAAGTAATTGACAAGTTTTTTCTTGTACTTGTGACTAATTGTACTTGTGCAAATACTATTTGCAGTGAATCAGAGGCCCCCACAGTGGGTTTTCTCCTTGTGGATCCACTGGAATTGGCATTACATTAGTTTTACTTCTTATTCTTTAATGACAGTGAATCAAAGCTTCACGGCAACTTTGCACTCTTTTTATATTTCCAGAAGGGGAGATATACACAGAACCAGAAATCACTCCCCAAACAGCAGAGACAGAGATGTAAGGAAATAAAGCTATTTGACTTTACCCTTAAAGGAGTTACATTGATTGTGAGAGATGGTTTGCTTTTGAACCCACCCAAAGGAAAATTCTGGTTTTCTCAGCTTGAACACCAAAATTGAATTCAGGGTAATTTAATGTTTTTCATTCCTACATGTTAATTTGAGCCTCATCATGTTAATGGGAGGGAAACTCCTCAGATCAGAAATGTCTCTCAATTGAACATTTAAAAAATGCATTCACTATACATTAAGATTTTTGAAATTGGCTTTACCTTCCTCTGTTCCATGTCATAAAAAGAAACTTGAACCATAATGTACTCACATGTCCACCCCCGACAGGGAATTTATGAAGTAGTCCATCGCACACAGTGGGTGTGACCGATGAATATTTATTAAGTGGCCAAATGTACAGGTGGTTAAGTTGATTATTTCTTTTCTTCCATATCAAAGAAGTTATATCCAGACAGGAACTGCAAAGGCTTATCTAATAATAAAAATACTCCCAAGGATTTCTCTAGAGGACATCGTTGAAAAGAGCTGGGAACAGGGCATAGCTAGGATGCCCACAAACACAGGTGATGATGATGACAGTCTTGTTTGCTCACCGGATGGTTCTAGTTGGATTGGCACAAGGGGACTTATGGCTCATTTTGTGGACAGGCTTTATCTTGGAATCTGTGTAGAGGCTGAAAATGTTTGCACCATTTCCTACAGCAATGTGAACACACCCATTTGATGATAAAACATTAAACTACCAGAGCCCAGAGCCCAAGGTCATCTCATGGAAACTGGAATTGTGGAAGGCCTATGTGGTTGAGCTGGAGCCAGAGTCATATCCCAAAACA
Source organism: Lemur catta (assembly GCF_020740605.2). Classification (NCBI taxonomy): domain Eukaryota; kingdom Metazoa; phylum Chordata; class Mammalia; order Primates; family Lemuridae; genus Lemur; species Lemur catta. The sequence goes on along the minus strand of NC_059147.1, from coordinate 20,115,982 downwards.
GAGTGGAAGGCCTGGTTTCTCCTTCCACACTCACTTTTCCCTCCACTCCTCCCATTGGCTGAACGTAGCTGGAAGCCAATTGACTTGTGAGCCTAGCAAGGCAGCCTGCAGGGGATCAGCTCCCAGCCACACAGAACAAAACAGGGGGAAAATGAGGAATGGATTTGAAAATAAACAGGCCTAGAAATAGTACAGAAGCTCCACTCCCCCTTCCCCCACCATAGGCGAAGAACTACACTCTGGTCTCTAGTAATTATTAATATTAAGTTATACATCTCAGCTATCGGGCTCAAGTTGTTTCCAGTGTTGGTTAGGATGGTTATGTCAGCACATTAACAATCTTTATTGCATATCTATTAGATGACTAGACTCTATAGGAAATATAAAGAAATAAAGGACAGCATCCCTGACTATACATAATTTAGCCTTACATTTGCAGTTAGTTGGGGAAGACATCCTAAAAGACATAAATCCTCTTTTCTCAAAGAGTAGGTAGGAAGAGTAGTTTAGGTAGAGGAAATAGCCTAAAGAAGTGGGAAGAACATTTGGCATGGCATACAAGTATCGTTAGCTGGCATATAGAGTCTGTATTGGGCTTGGGTGACAGAATGTTCAGTGGAAAACTTTGGAGGTCTAGCAGAGGACTTTAAATTTGATCAACAGGGAACACAGTAAATCTTCCATGTGAAAAATGGCCTTGAGTTAAGCTGGTGCCAGAAAGAGTACTAGGGAGCTATTGGCATAATCTAGTCAGGAGGTAGACAGCCAAGTGTTTGAATATGAGGAGTCATCATAGTGTGATGGTTAAGAACATAGATTCTGAAGCAAAACTGCCTGGGTCCAAATCTCAGTTCTACCACTTACTAGATCCTTCTCTGGAGGACAAAGATGATAATAGTACCCCCGCCCCTTGCAGGGTTCCAAGCATCAGTTTCATGCCTGACACATGACAAATGTTAGCTATTATTGAAATCATATTAAAGGATGAGCTTACCAAGGAAGGAAGAGAGAAAGAAGTAAAATGCCCTTCAGGCAGCTCAGATGTATATTTGGAACCGTTTGTAATCTAAATTGTAGTTGAAATCACTGTGAATGCACAAACTCACTGCAAGATTGAGTTCAGAGGAAGGAAAAACAGAGGACCCAGGACAGACAGAGGAGACTACAGAAAAAGCAGTCTAAGAAATAATAAGAAAATTCCATGGACCAGCATGTTTAAACCTTAGAGAGTAATGAAGTCGCACAAAAAACAGTGGTCACTGGGCAGGATATTGAAAACCCTGGATGTATGTCTTCTGTTCAGTTTGCTGAGCTGGTTCTCTTCTTGCTCCAACCTAGGTGTTACCATCATTTTTGCATGTTGCAGTATTTTAAATAGTATTACTGGAGTAAGAGCTGAATCACAGTGCTGTGTAAGTGCCTGTCATCAGTGAGCATTAGAAAACTAAGTGATACATTTTTAAATCATCCGCAGGGAGCTGAATGTACATCTTTAAATCTTCCAAGGGGGCTAATTTGGCAACGACAAAGAGCACATTTTCTTGTAGGGTACCAGATCCACGTTGCTGGTACCAATTTCCCTGCTTTCCACTGGAGGCTGAAGACAAAAGGAGGAGTTCAGGAAATGAAGACATTACCAACAGCCACAAAACAGCCGAAATTACTGTAAATGGTCTGGCGTCAGCCTGATACCAGCTCTGGCCATGGCTGTACATCTGTATGACATGTGGTTATTATGCCTGAGGTTTGGAGTGAACACTGGAGTCCTGGCCTGAGGGGAGAGATGAGGAAACGAGATGAGGAAGAGAGAGATGGGCAGAGAGATTTGCTGTAGGGTTTTGTGTGTTCAGTTTCCATTACTGTTTAAAGAATGGGTGTGCAGAACTCCATTTGGTGGCAGCTTAGAGAATTTGCCTTTCTGTGTTTCTCCTTTAACTGAAACCAGTAGGGTTAAAGTGCTTAGGGGTACAGAGGCCACTAGGGATGGGAAAGGGACTGTGATCTCACCAAGGGAATCAAAGAGGCTGGATCCTGTGGGTCTTTAGGCTGTCTATCATGGAAAGTGGAAGCCATTCATTTATGCTTCTTAAATGCCTTATAGTTCTCAGTCTCTGTTCATAGTATGAGCCAACAATGAAGTGTTTGAAGAAAAGCTCAGCAATTGCTCAGTTTCTCTTATCATTAGTGTGACCATATAATTTATCCTCCAAACCTTTATTGAAAGGGGGTACAGGCCGGGCGCGGTGGCTTACGCCTGTAATCCTAGCACTCTGGGAGGCCAAGGCGGGTGGATTGCTCGAGGTCAGGAGTTCGAGACCAGCCTGAGCAAGAGCGAGACCCCCGTCTCTACTAAAAATAGAAAGAAATTATCTGGCCAACTAAAATATACATATATAGAAAAAAATAGCCGGGCATGGTGGCACATGCCTGTAGTCCCAGCTACTGGGGAGGCTGAGGCAGTAGGATCGCTTAAGCCCAGGAGTTTGAGATTGCTGTGAGCTAGGCTGATGCCACGGCACTCACTCTAGCCCGGACAGCACAGTGAGACTCTGTCTCAAAAAAAAAAAAAAGAAAAGAAAAGAAAGGGGGTGCAGTGAATACTTTTGCTGGGACAACAGGCATAAAGTGAGACTGTCCCAGAATGATTGGAGTACGTAATCATCCTGCTTATAGCTCATTTCAAAACCTTTTTAGGTCACATAGCATAGTGAATAACAGCACAGACTTTGGAGCCAGACTTACTAAATCCCAGCAGTGGTTCATGCCTGTATTCCTAGCACTCCGGGAGGCTGAGGCAGGAAGACTGCTTGAGCTCAGGTGTTCAAGACCAGCCTGAGCAAGAGCTAGACCCCTGTCTCTACAAAAAAATCAAAAAATACCTGGGCACTGTGGCACGCACTTGTAGTCCCAGCTACTTGGGAGGCTGAGGCAGGTGGATCACTTAAGCCCAGGAGTTTGAGGTTGCTGTGAGCTGGGCTGATGCCACGGCACTCTACTCAGGGCAATAGAGTGAGACTCTGTCTCAAAAAAAAAATAAATAAATAAAATTAAAGAAATAAATCCCAGCTCTGCTGGAAACTAGCTATGTGACCCTGACAAGTGACTTAACTTCTCTGGAGTTAGGTACCCTCATTGGTGAAATGGGGCATAATAATTGTCCCTACCTCCAAGGGTTATAGTACTAAGGGAGTTAGTATGTGGGCAGGCACTTACACCAGTTCCTAGTAGATAGTGCAAGTTGAGTAAGTATTTATTGTTCTTGTTATTTCAGATGCTCAAGGGTAAGCAACCTAATCTTACAGACCTGATGCCCAGCCTTCTTTCCCCATGCCTTGGCATGGAGGGGCATTCAGCAAGTTATTTATTTATTGAATGAATAAATTAAAAGAAGGAAGGAAGAAACGAGCACAATTTTTATCCTTTACCTTCATTTTTAAATTATTTATTCTTTCACTATTTTTAGGTTACATTGAAGTGCAAGGACAAGGATGTCCACTCAAAAGGTCTTTCAAATTTCTATTCTAACCTAGCCTTTACTATACCAGGGGGTCCCATGTTTTTTGAGCTTCTCTTATACTTACCTGGCCTGTAACCAACACCAGCCTCTCATCATCTTCTGCTTTTCCACCTGCCTACCTCTCCCAAGCTGGTACACCTTGCTGGAGAAAGTTACATCATGTCAATTAAAATTTGTCAATTAGCACTGTAGCCACCACCTCAACTGTGCCTATTAGCAATCCTTTTATTCACTCTCTATCATATTCCCCAAAGATGCCATCTTTCCCATCCCTCAAGTTTGCAACCCACTCATCCGCACATCTCTTTCAGAAGTTCCCCTGCTCTTTGCTTTACTGAGAAGAGACTTTCTCACACGAACTTCAGCTTCCTCCTTCCACATCCAAGTGACTTATGACCCCTCCTGTTACCTCCTTGCCTGTTCTCAGAGGGGAAAGTGCCCCATCTCCTTTTCAAATCTCGTTCTTCTCTCTCTGCCGTGATCCAAATCCATCTCTCTCCCTTGCAGTGCTCTGTTCCCTCTGTTATATCACTCTGATTTGTTTTTTATACATCTCCTAAATCTCTGATTCCTTCCCTTTCACATATGAATACGCTCATGTATGCTTCTACCTTAAAACAACAAGAACAAGAAAAATCTCATCTTTCTCCTTCTATTTATTGCCAAACCTGTCAAAAGAATAATCTACATATTAGCCTCTCTCACCCTTAATCATTACTAAACCCTTTAAAAAGTGATCACTCATACCACTAATTTGAAATTGTCATGTCATAAATTACTATTGACATTCCAATCCCTGTATCTGATTACTTCTTCTGAGTCCATGTCCTCCTCAATCTCTCTGCAGCGTTTTATCTCACTGATCACCATCTCCTTCGTAAAACATATTCCTTGGCTTCCTTGACCTGGGGGTTTCTCTGTTGCATCTCTAACTTGCCTTTGCCTCTTCCATCTCTCACCCCATAAACAGAGGTGCTCCCCCGATGTTCAACTCTTACATTTATGATCACTCAACTCACTTGGTGATCTCAACCTTTTCCAAGCCCTTGACTATCTCGTCAGTGCAGATGGCTCCCAGATCTATATTCCTAACCCAGAAAATACGGCAGTTCAAAGTTCCAACATACTGCTGGACATCAACATTTACTAAAAGCTAAGCTTTTCTCTTCAATATATTCTCCCAAACCAACTCTACTTCCTGGGTTTCCTGTCGCTGATAATGGCATCTCTCTCGTCCCATCCCATCCCCCAAATTCAAAAGTACAAATTATTTTTGTGCCTCCTTCACCTAATCGGTCTCCAGGTTCCATCAACTATCTCTACCTCTCTCAAATCTATCACTTTATTTCTAGGACTACTGCTGCTGTCTGGGGTATCACCTCTTGTGTCAAATATCACAACATCCTGCTAACTCCTCCCATTTCTTCCAGCCTATTCTTGCAGCATATTCTGAAACTTTAACACTCCCTTTCCTAATAATGCTTTATATACTACAGATGAAGGCCCAAAACTCCACAATCTGCACCCTTTTTCCCCTATACATAATCTCTACTATTGGTCTTTACACATACTACTCTCCAGCCAATGCAAACTTCACCTTTTCAAAATAAATCCCACAGTTCCCATCTCTAAGCCACATCTTTTTCCGTCTCGTGTTAGTTTCCTAGGGCTGCCATAACAAAGCACCACAAATTGAGTGGTTTAAAACAACAGAAATGTACTCTTTTTTTTTTCGAGACAGAGTCTCATTCTCTTGCCTGGGCTAAGAGTGCTGTGGCATCAGCCTAGCTCACAACAACCTCAAACTCCTGGGCTCAAGCAATCCTCCTGCCTCAGCCTCCCAAGTGGCTGGGACTACAGGCGCGTGCCACCATGCCTGGTTAATTTTTTCTATTTTTAGTTGTTTGGCTAATTTCTTTCTATTTATAGTAGAGACGGGATCTCGCTCTTGCTCAGGCTGGTCTCAAACTCCTGAGCTCAAGCAATCCTCCTACCTCAGCCTCCCAGAGTGCTAGGATTTCAGGTGTGAGCCACTGCACCCGACCCAGAAATGAAGTCTTTCAAGGTCCTGGAGGTTAGAAGTCCAAAATCAAGGTATCAGCAGTGTCATGTTCTCTCTGAAGTCTCTAGGAGAAGAATCCTTCCTTGGCTCTTCTAACTTCTGGTGGTTACTGGCAATTCTTTGTGTTCTTTGGCTTGTAGACACATTACTCCTATCTCTGCCTCCATCTTCACATGGCTTTCTCTCATGTGTATCTATGTCCAAATTTCCCATTTCTTATAAAGACACCAGTCATTAGATTAGGGCCAGTCTCATCTTAGCTTGACTATATCTGCAAATCCTATTCCCAAAGAGGTTGTACTCTAATATGGACTGAATGTTTGTGTCCCCTCAAAATTCATGTGTTGAAATTACAACCCCTGTTGTGATGGTATTAGGAAGTGGGGCCTTTGAGAGGTAATTAGGTCACCATAGTGGAGCCCTTGTTATCAGATTAGTACCCTTATAAAAGGGACCCCAGAGAGCTCCCTCACACACTTTCCACCATTGAGGATACAATGAGAAGATGATAGTCTGCAACTTGGAAGAGAGCTGTCTCCAGAACCTGACCATGCTGGTATCCTGATCTTGGACTTCCACCCTCCAGAACTGTGAGAAACTGATTTCTGTTGTTTATAAGCCACCCAGTCTGTTATAAGCACACTTATAGAGTGTGACTAAGACGCTCTGTAAGTGTTAGTTATAACACTTATAGAGTGTTCTAACAGTAGTTAAAACTTCAGTATATCTTTCTGGGAAACACAATTCAACCTATAGCACTTCTCTGCAGAGATAGACTTCTCCCTCATCCAACTTCATCAGTCAAAATCCTTCTACTGCTTCAGAGTTTGGTTGATTTTTCACCTCTGCCATGAAGTTGTTTATAATCCTCCCATAACCCCTCAGAGATAACATAGTCTTTTGCCCCTTTTATAGCATAGCTATTTCTATAAATCTTCTTTCTGCTGCTAAATTCTAAACGTCTCAAGACATAGGACACATTCATCATTCATCTTTGTATCCCCCCAAATGTCTATCAGAGTGCCTTTTACTCATGAACTCACCTGGTTAAATCAAGTTAAAATAAATTTACTTTTAGATATGAAATTTTGACCATTCCTATATTTCTGTTGCTTAAAGTAATTTTTCACTTTTACCATTAAATCTAAATATGGGCCAGACCCAAAGAATTTCAATCTAGACATACTTTTCATTGAAATGTTTCAACATTAATAACCTCTCTCTCTCTCTCTCCCTCTTTCTTTGAAAGTCTATAAATTGGTTTCTATGGGTCATTTTTCTATGCATCGATTTCTTCCTTGGATTATTTTGAAGTTAATATTGCAGGTGCCCTGAATGCTGTTGGAATCTAATCATCTGGCATTCAGAAGATATATCAGAGAGTGGTCCAGGGAACCTGGCTTGGATCTTCAGCTTCAACCTTATAGGCAGTATATTGAGAATTGAAACAGCATAGTCAAACACTGATTCTTTCAGGCCTATTTTTTATGTTTTAAATATGTAAATAATTCTTTACTGTAGGGTTGTTACAACTAATATGGTGTTCCAATCTCATATTCATTTATTTTTGATTCCTGCAGGTCTTAACTTGGAAAAAGATAGAATAACTCATAAATGCTCTTGTATCTTAATTAGAATAGGTAGCTATCCCAGTTTTTCATCTAGATTTGCTGCATATATATATATATATGCGGAGCATGTGTGTGTGTGTTTTCATGGAATGGCTGGAATCTGATTCATCTCCTAAATAGATTGAGTACATACATAGCAAGAGCATTCAGACTATAGGCTTTTAGTCAAGGACATGGTTCTCTTTTTAATGCATATTTGGGACTGACGGACAGAATTACTAAGGATCAGCAGTCATGGGGAGAAAAAAGGAAAACAAGTGAAATGGTAGATTGAAATGGTGTTTAAGGGCCAGTTTCTCTACGTGTGCTTGCTCTACAGAAAGGGTCCTAGGGGCTGTGGGGAAATAGGTGGCCTCCAAGCTGCGAGTTAATGCAGCACCACTGCTGTTTGCATAGCTGCACAGCCCTAGGAGAGACCTGGGAAAACTAGCTTGATTTCCAATGAATATTTACAATTACATTGCTCCGGAGCAGAATGCAATCACAGCGCTCCAGTCTACAGGTTTTACGCATCAAAAGAAAATGAGAGGAGAGCAGCAAAAATGGAGTTGCCTTTGGAGAGACTTATAAACACAGATCTCATTGCTTGTGGCAGTACTAAAATGCTTTATTTCTGATAGGAGCAATTTATTCTTCGGGCACCTTCCTTGATAGTAGAAAGCACCTGACTGGGTTTTGAAGTGAGAAAGTCTTCAGTAGATGGTTTTTAATTCTGGGCAAGAGAAAGGAATAGATGGAATTATATTGTATAATTTTGATTTTACTTTCTAACAGCAGACCCTAGAGAAGGGTGGGAAAATCTGTAAGTCGGTTCACAAACTCCCTCTTCTTTCAGTTTGTGTTTTATTCTGTTCTCATAGATTGTCGTTTCTTCATACGGTAGCCCTGGGAGAAGCTGCCACCATCTTGTGTCTCCACGTTAAAGCCTTTGGGTAATTGATTACCAGTAACGCATGCACTCCTCTCCCTCATTTTTTCTCATAAGCTGTTGATCCACACCAAAGATCTGGAGAGAACTGGATGGGAAAAATTAGTCAGAGCCACTTGCACCCAGTGAAGCAATTTTTAACTTTCAGAGGTGCCAAAGTGGATGAAATTGAATGTTTTAAAAGGACTCCATCAGAACCTGGTTTTGTGGCTCAGCTGACTAATCTCTTGGACTATTAAGATTTATATTGGATTACTATTTGCTAACAGCCTGGGTTGCTGCCCTGAGCAGAAGCCCTCTCTGCTACCCATCCATACTTTTACCTGTTTATCAGTCCATTTTCTCTCACAAGATGCCTACCTGGTGCCACTATCTCCCATCCACGTACCTGCTGGTGACCCTTCCTACCACTAATCTGCATATCTTTTCATATATCTGTACATCAACTTGCTTGTACATATCCAAGCTTAGAGCAAAGAAAGGTAGGAGCCGTGCACCTACATTTGTGTGATGAGCCACTGACAGATCTGAGAATGCATGCTTCCTGCTCAAATTATGTCTTTATCTTCTCCGATTCTCAGCTGGCTATAGATACAGTGGAAGTGCTAAACCAGGGGCTGGAGAAAGGGGAGGTTTTGGTACCCATGATCTCCATCAACTTTCTGCTATTCTTTGTTGTAAAAGAATCGTATTTTCTCAGTTATACATAAGTGCTGTGCAAACACAGCTTCGGGACACTCCTTCTTCTAACTAGATTGCTACCTTTAAATCCTTCCTTGAAGAAAATTCTGTAGCCACTATGGTTATTTAGTAAGTCTCCATGTATACAAGGAAGCATGGGGCCTATGAATGTGCACTACATGTGTAAATATTTGTTGGAAAAACCCATAGATGTGGTATTGCTAAATGTATTAATAGGACAAAGAATCACCTTAAACTACTATAATAGCTTATTCTTTACTGCTACGGTCAAAGAAGTAGTTATACTTTGGCTTAGTGATGCCAGGAGGCCATGCATTTGTTCCAACAGTGTGGCTATTGCTCAAAATATTTGGGTCTCCTCTTCTAGAAGTATGTATTAAAAATATTTAAGTAGGCAAAGAACTTGAATAGATGTTTTTTTCCAAAGAAGATATACAAATGGCCAACAAACACATGAAAGCATGCTTAACATCATTAGTCATTAGGGAAATGCAAATCAAAACCATGAAATACCACTTCACACCCATTAGGATGGCCATAATTGACAAAAAAAATGGAAAATAACAAGATATGGAGAAATTAGAACCCTCTTGCATTGCTGATAGAATTTAAAATGCTATAGCTGCTATGGAAAACGGTTCAGTTGTTCCTCAAAAAGTTAAACCTAAAATTACCATATGCCCCAGCATTTCCACTTTTGAGTATAAGCACAAAAGAATTGAAAACAGATGCTCAAACAAAAACTTCTACACAAATGTTCATATCAACCCTATTCACAACAGCCAAAAGGTGGAAGCCACCCAAGTGTCCTTCAACAAATGAACAGATAAACAAAATGTGGTATAGTCATACAGTGGAAAATTGATTTTTAAAAAGGAATAGGCCTTACGTAGTAGCTCACGCATGTAATCCTAGCACTCTGGGACGCCGAGGTGGGAGGATTGCTTGAAGCCAGGAGTTCAAGATCAGCCTGAGCAAGAATGAGACCCCATCTCTACAAAAAATAGAAAAATTAGCTAGGTGTAATGGCACACACCTATAGTCTTAGCTACTCAGGAGGCTGAGGCAGGATAATCACTTGAGCCCAGGAATTTGAGGTTGCAGTGAGCTATGATGATGCCACTGCACTCTAGCCCAGGTGACAGAGTGAGACTCTGTCCCACAAAAAAAAAAAAAAAAGGAATGATAGGAATGATACATCCTACAAAATTAATGCACCTTGAAAACATTATGCTAAGAAGCAAGTCACAAAAGATTAATGATATATGGTTCTATTTATATAAAATATCTAAAAAAGGCAAATCTATAGAGACAGAAAGTAAATTAGTGATTGCTTAGGGCTGGGGGAATGAGGAGGTTGTAAAAAGTAGGAAGATAGTGGCTAGAGGGTACAGGGTTTCTCTTTGTGGTGATGAAAATATTTTAAAGTTGCCTGTGATGATGGTTGCACATACCTGTGCATATGCTAAAAGTCATTGCATTGTACATTTTAAAAGGGTGGCTTATGTGGTATGTGAATTAATTTTCAAGAAAGCTGTTTTATTTTTTTAAAAAGCAATTTATAAGTCATACTATAAAAAAGATATTAAGTCATTACTTTATGGACCTACTCTATATTTTTAGGTAACAAATGATATTACCCAGCTTCTTGACTTACTTATTTCAGAAAGTTGGTCCCAAATGACTTTTAGCTATTTTTAGAAATGTAATCTACTGTGTAATGGTAAATATTTGCTGCCAATGATAATATCCAAAATAAAAGCCAGAGGTGATGAGAGAACTGCCCAGAGAAGAGTTCCTAAAATTTTTACTTGCATCTATGAAATAAATGGATCATCTCTTTACATGACTTCTGAAAGGGCAACTCTCATTTGGAGCTAAAAGTTCTGGTGTGTATGTTTTTAAAAAAAATAGTCACGGCTGGGCGCAGTGGCTCACGCCTGTAATCCTAGCCCTCTGGGAGGCCAAGGGGGGTGGATTGCTCGAGGTCAGGAGTTCGAGACCAGCCTGAGCGAGACCCCATCTCTACTAAAAATAGAAATAAAAATTATCTGGACAACTAAAAATATATATAGAAAAAATTAGCCGGGCATGGTGGCGCATGCCTGTAGTCCCAGCTACTCGGGAGGCTGAGGCAGTAGGATCACTTAAGCCCAGGAGTTTGAGGTTGCTGTGAGCTAGGCTGATGCCACGGCACTCACTCTAGCCCAGGCAACAAAGTGAGACTCTGTCTCAAAAAAAAAAAAAAAAATAGTCACACTTCATATATCCGTGTGTACACTGGTATAGATATATACATATATACATATAATTTGTTATATACATATAATAGGTAAATATACCATATGTGTATATACGTGTTTAATCTTTGATTTGTAACAGGATAAGTAGAAAAATAAAAGATTTTTTTCTACTCATCAACAAAATTTACTGGGCATCTAATATAGGGTACAAAAATTATATGATGTATTTGTCAAGAAAACCCCTTTCCAGATTAAATAGAGACAATACAGATTTCTGATAAACTCTAGAATCTAGACCAGAAGTAAAGGCCAAATAATACGTTAGTGTCTAAGAGCATCAAAAAGTTTTTAGGATAGTCATCAGAGTGTTCCCCTGGAGAAATTCTTTGGGAAACATTTTTTAAAGCTTCTAAAAGGGCATTTGGCTAGCACAATATCCAAAGGTGGTATAACTAATTGTCTTGGCAATGACTTATGGACAGTTGCTATTTACCTACAGAGTGGAATCCATCTTCAGTTCTTCCCATAGTTTCAGGCCCTCCGACAGTAAGTACCCTATAATTTTTATTAAAATGATTCCTGTTGGTTCCATCAACTGATGACTACTGCATAATAATACAACAGGAGAGGGTGTTATAGGTGTTGGTGGCTTCTTTTAAATACATTCCACTGTACTAATGAGCTGTAGGGAAAAGGAGTCCCTGTATAGTTGTATAGAATTATTTTAGGTTTTTGTCATTTTTCCTTCACTAACAATGTGCTAAATAAATCCGTAATAACTAGCTAATTGCCTCCCCCACTGATGTTCAACTTCTATAGCAACTGAGTTGGAGTGGAAACTTAGCCAAAAAATGATTTTTGTGAACTCAAGGGAAACTCTAATGATACCACCACATAAGAAGAAAACTGCTACTATCATATAAAAAAAGTTAACACAGAGCAGGTTGATATCTAACAGAGACCCTTTCAACCCTGCAGGCAGTGGTGATTTCAAAAGTTTGCAAGCCAACCATTTTATCCGGTATTGTTTGAATGTTCAGATGTCCCCCAGAAGGACAGATAGCACTTTTTTTTAACCTTGAAATAGACACTCAGTGGAAATGGCAAATAATGAGATTTGCCTGTACATTTCTACTAATCTATCAATCCTCACTATGGCTGATATGTCTAAGATTTGGTTCCTTGGTCAACTTGAATCACCAGTCCACCTTCCAAAACTATTAGTTTGTATGGGTGATAGTTCAGTTTTTTATTGTTTCAGGAAAAATTGTTATTTATTTATGAAGTTAAAATCTACTTGGATTCCTACCTCTGGGTAACTACAGGTCAGTCACACCACCCTTCTATGTTTATGTGTACATTTATAAAATAGATACAAAATGCACAAAACTATACCCAGAGGAATAAGGGAATCAACATTTGTTGCAAACATACCACATGCCAGACATTGTACGTGGTATTTTACAGATATGATCTCATTTCAGTCCTCAAAATGACTGTGTATGGTCAATGAGAGTCCCATTTTACAGACAAAGAAAATAGGAGTTCACAGAGTCCCTCCACCTGTGACCTCTGTCGAATGGTGGTACAAGAATTCAAACCCAAATGGAAAGCCAAAGTCCTTATGTTTAAGGTCTTGCATGCACACCCTCTCCTCACCCCTTACATCTCAGATCTCATTTTCTATTATCTCCTCTCCTTGATGCTCCTGCAACCTTATTCCATCTGAGGGCCTTTGCGTTGGCTGTTCCTTCTCCCTGAAACCCTCTGCCCTCCACATCTAAATGACTTATTCTATCACCTTCTTACATCTTGACTCCAGTGTCACCCTCTTAGTGTCTCCTGATCATCCTATTTAAAACCATAACCCACAACCCACTCCCACTCCCAATTATTCTTACCCTCCTGTTTTCTTTTCCTGCAGCATTTATCACCCTTTAATGCTATCTTTATTGTCTGCTCCCCTCACTAGAATGTATGCTCTACTAAGACATAGATTTTTGTCTGTTTTGTTCTTGATGCTTCCTCAGCTACTAGAATTGTGCCTAGCACATAGTATGGACACATTGAGTATTTGTTGACTGAATAAATGAAAGACCCAACTGACTCTAAACCTGTGCTCTTTCCTGAATGGCCCCAGTAATGAGCTTCTGGAGATTTTCTTTCTAAATGTTATTAATCTTAATCTCTTCCTCTGCTCCCTGACTTCCCCATTTCACCAAATAGTGGGGAGTAAACCTTCCCCTCAATGACTTGGCTGGTGTTTCTGTGACTGAGGATCATGACAGTAGGCAGGACATGATTTGCCCCATACCCATGGGCATTTCTGTTGTATGGGGGCCTATGGGAAGATGACCTGGAGTTCTATGTGTACAAAAGGCTAGATCTGCCATCCTTCTAGTTACCTGGGAAGGGGAGTGAGACTCTCTGCTAGTCATTCCATAAGCAGGGTGAGTGAGCTGTGGTGCTGACAAGCGTGGAGACTGGGGAAGGCAAGGAGCTCTTTTCTCTGCTGCCTCCTAGGCCTAGAGATGAGGTCCATGCTCTGCTTGGCATTTGCAGTCTTGAGGGATGCAAAATAACTCTGAGCTTGGATTATATTTCTAGACAGTTAAAATTCAGAATTTCATAATAAACAGTCACAAGGCTTAATGGATTTTGTGCTTTGCTTTCACCATTTGGGTATTTGTTGAAATTCAAAGTGGAACTAATTAATCTTTGAAAGCCATCTTAAACTTTCTAATAACCCATAAGCCTGTTGGAAGAAAGGCAGTGACAAAAAAGAGGTTCTTATCATTTCATTGGTGTAGTTCTTTTTAGGCCTGAAATGAACCCACTTTTTAACCTTAAAAATAAATATATTTTTAGTGGACTCACTATGTAATAAAGGATAACAGCTGGATATAAAATTCTATAAACTATTAAATACATACATACATACATACATTCATACATAAATGTGAAAGCTATCTATCTCCTTCTAGGCTGTTTTCAGTGAGGGGTGTGTGCACATATATACTAGAAGGAAAGTTGTTGAGTTAGTTGTTATTTCTGAATTGTAGGATTCAGAGTGATTTTTATTTTCTTTATATATCTGCATTTTTTTTAATTTTCTACAGTAAGTGTGTATTATTTTGCACCATGAAATTAATTTTGTCAGTAATGTTTAAAATTTTTGTTTCATTTTCTTTGAAGATATAGGGGAGATTTTTCCCTATGTTAATTACGTTGCTTTGAGTCTATTTTTTTTTTTTAAGCCTTGCCATGAAATTAAAAGCAATACAAATGTTTTACTAATTAAAAGACACTTTTTGATTTTCCATGCTAGAAATATATTTTTTGAATCACAAAACTATTTGTTCAGTGACCTGTCAGGAAAGGTTGGTGGACTTATCCATGACAGGATAAGACAATATTTATAAACCAAGAACTTATACCTTCTGCATTTAGCTAGTACCTTCATGCCATTCCATATTATCATCCATGATTATATTTGGCATCCATAAAATGGAATACCCTACAATCGGAAAGAATGAGGTAAATCATATATACAGTGACATGGAAAGATGCTCATAAAATACCTTTAAGTAGAATAAAAAGATACAAATCAGGATATAAAGTCTTCTCACATGTTTTTAAAAAGTTATTTTTTATATATGTTCATATATAGATGGAAAAAGGCCCAAAAGGACATATAGCAAATTATTCATAGTGAGTACGGCTTAGGAGTAGAATTGGCAAAGGGTTTGGGTTTTTTAAAAATTATTCTGCATTTTTTGAAATGTTAAAAATTAAATAAAATGGTATTCATACATATTTTATTTTATTGGAGACAGAGTCCCACTCTGTTGCCCTAGGCTGGAGTTCAGCCTCGAACTCCTGGACTCAAGCAATATTTCTGCCTCAGCCTCCCGAGTAGCTGGGACTACAGGCACAAGCCACCACGCCCAGCTAATTTTTTCATTTTTGTAGAGACAGAGTCTTCCTATGTTACCCAGGCTGGTCTCCAACTCCTCACGTAAAGCAGTCTTCCCACCTTGGCCTCCCAAAGTGCTGAGATTAAAGGCATGAGCCACCACCCCTAGCCTGATATTCATATTTTAAATATATCCATCTATGCATTCCTTTCTAAGATTCCAAAAACTGTTGATACATTATTTATTTTCCCTAAACTCAGACATTAGATTAATTGAGCTCACTGTTTTCTTCCCAAGAAAATGCAAAATGTCTGACATATGAAAGATACCAATAAATAATTATTGAATAAAAGAATAAACATCAAAATGGTGTCTACTTTTTAAGTAAAAAACTACCAAATTTTTCTTTATGATTTGAGGGAAAAAAAATTTTTTTCTCAAATGAAATGAAAGAAAACACACATTCCTGTATACAATACATTTTTTTTAAAACTTTGGGGATGGATCCATGGCAAATACTCCCAGCCTACACCCCCTACCTCCCCACACATTCATCTACTTCATGATTTTTTGATTTTTTAATATACTATCAAAGGTCCTGAGGTGACATCTGAATTCCTTGTCTCTTCAACTTACAAATGGAGAAAACCAAGACCCAGCTGGAGGAAGCTGAAATGGAGACACGCACCTACTTTCAAGCCCAGACTTTGAGAGGTAAACCACATACCTAATCCTTCCTAATAGATTCCAGAAAGAATATGGATGAAACTTCTCTTGATCTTTTTTTTTCTTATACAAATTTAATACTTTGATCACTTATAACCAAAAAGCAGTATTTAAAGAAACAGCACAGGTCACTTTTATTATATACAGCTCCGTTAGCAAGATGCTACCTTGAGTAGGTGTTTAAAGGGATCACACTTCAAAAGGTAATTGACCTAAATTCTCCCTCCTCCTCTGCACTCCAGCAAGTCTTCCCCATGTGCTGCCCTCCCGTGGATCTCAGACAGGGAAGTGATGCAGTAAAGGTCCTGGGCAGCATGAGAATCTAGGCCACTGTGATTAAAACTAATTCAAACATTATTTTAATGCCTATGTTTAGTTTGCTAAAAATTCTCAACTACATTGGGCACCTAAGGGCTGACAGCTCTACTCTGGAATGAACCAGAAGTTGATTTATAAAGCACACTTTAAAGTGATCACACCTGTTCTGGTCCCATCTGGTTGGGATATGCTGAAATGGAATTCTACATCTTTGCTTTCAAATTATTTGTTTTGGTCTGAATTATGAGCAAAATTACAAAACACACATATCTGAAAGAAGAAACTGTTCTAGCCATGTGTCCCATGAGCAGCCTAATGCTATCTAATTTCTTTTGTTAATCTCAAAAAGAATTTGAGGGGAGGGTAGGCAGGTGTTCACTGATTCTAGTCACATTATCTGGTGATGTTCATATTCCAGGTCTATATCACTGATTTGCCTCAAAGATATAAAGTGTTTTAACTTGTAAATATAAATGATATCTGCTAGTGACATTCTTAGGATAATTGCGCCATTGGTTAAAGTTCTTTAGAATTTATAGGAACACTGATTTACAGTTTTAAATATCTAACACATAGCCTAGTTGTAGAAATTGTGTCATCATCAACTAACAATTGTTCCAAACATCTTTGGAACAAAGTAAAATCAGCAAACACCTTTGGTACATGACCTTCCTGGAGTTTTATTTATTTATTTTTTTTGTGGCTTTCTCTCCTTATTCTGGAAAATAATATTGTTGCTATCATTTTAGAATACTTCCAGAAGCAGCCTTGGACTTGAGGTTCTGACTCATTTATAAAGCCATATGTTATAAATCATAGCTTTCTGTTCAGTACTCGGTGGACCAAGGCAGATGTTTGGATGGAAGATTATTGTATTACCTGAGGTGGTATGCTAGCAAAAATAGACATGGGAACCAAATTTCTAATTAATATTCATATTTCTAGTATCATATGAGCAAGTGTCCTCACTGTATGTTCCTCAAATACACAGCCATTGCCCTTTAAATTACAAAACAGGATAAAAATTAAAGAGATATACATAAAACCTCTGGTACATAAAGAGAGAAATGGCTGGGAAAACGAAACCAAAATCAAGCTCTTTGGATCTGAGATTATATGAATATGAGCAAAAACCCACAGGAAGTCACTTAATAATGAGGTCAAGAATGCTGAATAATTTAACATACCCTTGGATCTTGATTTGTGATTGTCCAAAACTAATATTTCACAAGCCACATTGCACCTTGTCACTGAGTCCTATTTCTCCCTCAAGATAATGTCCAAGTATTAATGGACCCAATTTGGTGGAAATTACCTAATTGGCTGCAGTCACTTCAACTTGAATGTGACATTTTGGGCTGTTCTGTAGTCACAAGGGTAAGTTAGAAGCTTGAGCAGCAGACCTGCTCTTTGTGATAATTGTAGCTGAAGCTTGTGTTATCACTGAAATTTATTATTTTGCAAATTGTACACTCAGCTTTTTGTAAAAATTGTATTGTAAGGAAAAATCCCTGAGGAGGCTGCTTTTCTCTCCTGATTTTTCTAAACCTCCCAGATGAGGATGGCCAAACAAAATGCTATGTGATTGCATTTAAGTGCACTTAACTATGTGCCGCCTGATAAAGTATCTTAGTACCATGAATTAAACAGAGTTCCTTAAGTTTCTGTGTTCTTTAGATTTTGTGATAATTCAGCTAACCAAATTAGTGCTAGAGAATGGCATTAGTTAAGAGGTACACAATTTCCCCAAGAAAATGAGACAGGTAAATGAGGAATAAGAAGTGGGCTTCGTGTTTGTATTGTCACCATTACCCCATTTTGTGCATGAGCATTGTGCCTGCAAAAACAGTGAGCTCATTCCTGCACAGCAGAAGAGCATCAAACAGTGGGCATCCTTCTCTTGTCAGTAACACCTTGTATTTCTGTAGTGTTTTATAGTTTCAGGAGGATGTACCTTCCTTCCCTCCCTCTCTTTCTTTCTTCCTTCCTTCCATATTCATTGAGTAAATAAGGTGATCCAGGCCCTGTGCTGGGCACTGACGATACAAAGATAAATTAAATATAGTCTCTGCCCTCAAGGAGTGCCCAGGTTAAGAAGGGGAGAGAGAGGGATAACCAATCAATTATAATCCTATATGGTGAGTGTTCTAACCATGTGTACTACAGATAATGCTAAGAAGCTTCACAGAGAAAATAACTTTAAGGCCATATCTTGAAAGATGAACAGATATTTACTATTGGAGAAGGAGGAATGATGAGAGGGGACTGGGGAAGTGGTCACCTCAAGGAGAAGGGACAGCAGGTGTGAGGACATCAAGGTGTGAAGATAATGTGGCTGAAATGGCAGGTGAGGCCAGTTCATAAAGGACTTCAAGGGGCCTTGTCTGGGTGTCTGGAATGTGTCATAGCTTGCTTTCATTTCAGCTGTTCCTCACAGTAGCCTTTGGAGTCAGGTGTTATCCCAATGGCAAAGCAGTGTTGTAAGGAACAGAGGACCTAGATTGCAGTAGGGTTCCACCTCCTACCATCTGTCAACTTTAGAAAAGTCATCAAGCCTCTTTAAGCTTAGAACACACATCACCTATTTAACACTTCTCTATGCAGCAGTAATTTGATATTAATGCTGTTGTCCTTTCCGCAACAGCCTGTTACCATATACTCATCGTTAATGTGTTTTTCCTAGGCTCTGGGTACTAGAGCCAATGAGAACTAATGTGGCAATCGGTAGTCTCGTCTCTCAACCAATGAGCATCAGTGTACCACATTGCAACTAGTCTTATCCAATGGGTGCTCTCCCACGCTGTCCAGAGGGGTCTGTCTTTTGCAATGGTGGTGTTTATTCTGTCATGATCTCTCCTCCCACCATTTATTTTTGCTCTAAAAGCAGTTTTAATCCATAATGGCTAACAAAAAAATGTGCAAGTGCTGATGCTAGACCAAAGAAATAAAGAGTATCATGCTGGGTGTTCAAGCACAAGTGTAATAGCAGCTCAAGTGAATTTCAAGGAAATGGTGAGAGAGAGAGGGAGGGAGAAGAGGAAGAGAGAAACCATCAGCAGACAATTAAAGAGCCATGGCAGTCTAACCTGGGAAGGGCACCACACAGAGCGGGGCATCCTGGAAGGACAGCACTATACTGTGAAAGCAGGCTGAAAGAAAACTTGGCTGGAGGGAAGCTGTAACCTCGGGGAACCTGGAGGGAACAGAGTAGCCATTGTCAGCCATGGCCATGATAGTGGGAACACTTCTCTGTAGTGTCTGTATTTATAGGACCATGTGCAGTAGTAATTCAGTAGCGTACCCTTTCCTGAAATGAGTGCACCTCCTGTGCAAAAGAGGATAAATGCGGAATTCACAGCTTACTGAAGTATAGTGTTTAAGAGCATGGGATCTGGAGCCAGGCCATCTGGGTTTGAAAAACCCAGCTATACCATTTACCAGCTGTACCACCTTGGATATTGAACCTCACTGCACCTCAGTTTCCCTGTCCGTAAAATAGGAGTAATAATACTACCCTCTCAAGTGGAGTTGCTGTAATAATACAATACTTACGTGAAGTGCTTAGTTAGAATAGTGCCTTGCACATATTAAATGCTCAAAAATGTTAGCTATAAATTATAATTATTCTTATTATAATCACTGTTATTGTTATTTAGTTTTCTGTCTGTAAAATGAGGCAAATTAACTAAATAATCCCTGAGATCCCTCCCAGTTCTAACATTACCTGAATTCAGTAAACCCTTTTATCCTAGGAGAAAACCATAACTTTGAGGGCTTGACTGCCCCCACCAGGGTTATATGGGGAGTAAGGAGTAAAATGCAAAACTAGAATTGGAACCCACGTTGGCCAGCCCCTAATCTCATGCCCTTCACGGTCTTTGATGTGCTGAAAACTGACCAGAGTGTCACCTAGCAGGGGCCCTGGCTCCTTAACCTCTTGCACCCTTGGAACTGCAGAGTCTCAATCCAGCTCTGTTTTGTTTTGTTTTGCTTTGCTTTTAACCCCTTCCATTCTTCTGCAAATCAAGAAGGCAAGTGGCAAGCCTAGGGAGTGAAAAGTGATTTGTTGCACTGGAGGAAACAAAATTGAGCATAACTTAAAATAACCTGAAGAATATTCCTCCCAGCCTGTACAGCTCAATCATCGCTGTTTATTGGTTCCCATACCATTAAGAGATTCGATAATCCTTTCAGGGCCGGTGAAAGGATTTTCCACCCAGTGTGGGTGAAAGACAAATCTTTGGTTGTGGCCCTGTCTTAACCACCCTTCCCTCTTGTTTTATGTGGCTGGAACCTTAGTCACACTTGTTTACCTTCTGGTGCAATTATGGCAATTCTTAAAGGGCTCGGTAAAGAGGGAGGAAGCAAGGAAAGAGGAGAAAGAGGAGAGAGGACATATTCCCAACAAGCTGACCTATCCTTTAGTGTCAATTTTGGCATATTTGCTTCAGTATTCTTCCCTACACATTTATATCCCATTTACGTGGGTCTCTAGCTACTGGGCATGGAGCTTTCCTCTTTTGTTTATTATCTCTCTTTCTTCTTGTCTCTGTCCATTTCAATATTATGATAATCATTACCCTCTTAATAGCTAAAATATCTGTGCAGGTTTTTTAAAAAAAAAAAAATAAGTATTTTTCATTTGACTGAACCAATTTCACCGGACAAGGTTAATGTGATCACTTTAATTTGCAAAATGTCTTCCTCTTTTTATTTCTTCCCATTTGATTTTGAGCACACATTTAATAATTTTTGATGGTTTGTGTTTCAGCATCAGCTAGACATGCAGAATAGGCTCTAGACAGTCTCAGAATTTCATTATAACCAAGGAACCACTATTCTATAAACACCGAAAATTGGAAATTATCTCTTGAGCTGTTTGTTAACGAAGTCGAAGGCTAACCTTTAGGGCTCATTAAAATTCCACTGATGAAAACTCTCTGCCGATCTCTCTTTCAGGAATCTATCCCTGTGTTAGGAGTGCTGGTGTGTGGAAATTGGTCTGGGCCCTCCCCTTTTGCCCTCCCCTTTAATCTCTTGGTCTAGTTTAGGCAGAGATTTTTAAAGCTTATAGATTTCTCTTTCTCCCTACTCAGAGTATGTGTTGTGAATCCAAACAAACACAGATGGGTTGCTGCATGTGTAACTGTTACTGAGCCACTTAGACCAGGCAGTCCTGCTGAATCTGCCTCCCTCCATCAATAAAAGAATGAAGTTATCGGTGCTGGGAATAATTAAGAGAGGCAAAAAGAGGGATATGTTTTCTGTCCCTGACAGTAGAAATAAACATGGAAGCAGGGGTGAGAAATGACAAACCCCAAAGTATACTGCACAATTGGTGGGATGCAGTGAGTTGTTTTAATGAATCCATTTGCTAAATGACAGTTAAAATATAGCCTCATTCCTATCAAGAGAGCCCTGCATGGTGACAGTGGCCTCTCTCCTGTCCTGCTGGCAAATAAGACCTCCCAAATCCTACCAAAGTGCTTTCGGCATCCACGTGCAGAAGAGCGTTTGAATTCACTTGATACATCTTTGTAAGCAAAGGACGCTATTGATGGCACCTAGCATCACTATTATTATTGCTAAACAGATCGAAAATAATTGTTTATGGAATTTGTGTTTTAATCGCATGATTCAAAGCCTGCCTTTGATCTGGGCCCCTTGGGGGCATTTTCCATGACTGATAAACTGCTCCTCTGAGTTCATAGGCAAATGATGACAATGATAAAAAGAAAAAAAGAAGAAAGTCAGGCACCAACCTCCCATTTGGGTATTTTGTCTCCTTGGAGAATCAGAAAAACTCGCCAGGCTTGCAGTCATGCTGACGATTCAGCACACATCTCACCCAGTTATACACCCACCCAGGGCTCAATATGAATGCCCTCATCTCTCTCCTCCCTCCCTTTCCAGTTCCCCCCTCCCCTTTGCACACAAACGCACACATGCTCGATGCAAGAATTCATGTGCTCTCTTCTTTTCAAAGATTCCTACTGCCTTTTTATATGAGCCAGTTTGGATGCTTATAAAGTATTTATCAATAATGGTGCTTACACATATTTTTCCCCCTCTCACTCGCCATGCATTTCTTGGTTAGCATTATAATGTAACATGATAGAAATCAGAAGCTTTGCTTTTAATGAAAATGAATGTTCTAATCGTGAAATAGTTTGTCTTGTAAATATTCTGCTGGAATTCAGGCTGAGTGCAGATGGAGTCGAGACCAAACCCTGTTTACTTGCCAATTTCCCTCTTACCCAAAGAACAGAAGCTAGTGTAGAAAATTTAATAGCCACTGAAAGAAAGGGTTCTATAGATTCCAGTTTCAGAATCACAATCCTCATCTTTCCCTCTCTTGAGATGGTTGATCAGACACTTCCCTCCTCTCTTACAATAAAGAGAACTGAGGAGGTTTTAAATTCATGGATGAATTTTTTTTGTTGTTTATTTGTTTGGTGGGTTTTTCCCTCTCATTCTTTCTCCTCTGCAGAACACTACTAGTAAATGATTGGATCTTTGACAGAACAAAGGTATTTTTGATGGGCTCTGTAATCTAGTGCACTAATGCGCCCAGTCCCCTCATTGTCTTGCTGTCTGATCCCATCCCTTCTGCCAGACAGTCACTGCGGGATGAGTCACTTTTAATGTCTGATAATCAAGGTGAATTTTCAAAAAGCTGCCATTTTGGAATTATGCACTATATCACAGTGTCAGGGAGGAGAAGAGGAGGAAGGATGAAGGAAAGGCTAAGATAGACACCTACTGCACATTTGGAGAACTGCAGGACGCAGCCTGCACCGTGCCAGACAAGAATTGTCTGCAGGGTCCAAGTCGATCAAGGCGTACATAATGAGAAGGAGACTATGTTAATTATAAATTAAAAATAACTTCTATGATAATGAAGATTATATGCACAGGAGGAAACGTCTTAGTTAAAACAGACTGGAGGGATGGAATTAAGCACCAGCCATTTGGGGGTATGGATTCTGTACCTACTGAATATATTGCGGTCCATTAAATAACCTAACACAAACTTACATTTGGAAAAGAATAGAAGTGAATTGTGGTTGTCTCTGTGGATGCTGTATTGTCTGCTGTCCTTATTTAAAGCAACATCAGTTCGGGGACATTACTTAGCAGATGAATACAGTCTCCCTTCAACTAAGGACACTGGATATTTCTGGAATCATTTAAAGAAGTGACTCCCCCCTCCCAGTGAAATAGCAAGGGAGATATTGCAAACCCCAGGTAAACAAAGGCCAATCAAATGTTATTGCAAGGCTTCAACTATTCAAATATATGGCGGTCACTGTCTTCTGTAATGAACTAAACCCACTGTTAGGTATTGTGGCTCTGGAATTGTTTTTAATTGTTGGCATTGTATTAAATAGTAGGGTAGTTGAAGGAAAATGATATACTATGAGAATAGCCTGAGACTTCTGTTTATTATTCAGAGAAGTGAACACCTATAAATAGAATCCGGATGTTTTGACTAGGGAAATGCTGTCCTCATTACAGCTGGGAGATGCTGGAACGATTTAAAGCTGAAGCTTCAAAGCTTTGTCCTGCTTTATAAAAGCACGAGGGTTTTCATGGCTGTTTCAGTGGCCGGTCAGAGTCTGCAGGTACTTTGTCCAGGGGGAGAGACGGAATGACATTTCTGAGAATGCTATTTTGCAATCATGATGAATACTTACATATTTCCTCTAACAGGGGTATTCAAATGCCTGCATATCTTCTTCAACACAAGGTAACAGATTATTACACCTTGGTATTGTCTATGAAGATTAACTAGTCCATTCTCTCCTTACCCCACTCCCACAATCTTTGCACCTCTCTCCCCCGATCTATCTTTCTGTCACACACACACATACACACACAACACCCAACATACAAAGTAAGCAGAGAAAGAAGAAAATATATAGTATTGTGTCACTGTTCTCATGTGCAAAATAAGGAAGATATAAAATATAGAGAATATTTGAGGTAGAAGTGACCTCTTAGAGATCTTTTGGTACAACCCTAATTGTACTAAAACAACAGAGAACTGACTTGTCCTAGGCTACTCAGCCAGAGAGCAGCAGATGCCAGGCTAATGTCCAGGTGTTATTCTTTCTGCTGCAGCGTGCTTTTTTCTTACTAAAAGAATCAAATCTCTGTGGCTAGGCTAAACCATGATTCAAGCACAGACATCCTGATGGAAAAAGAAAAACCAAAGGAAGAGATAAGAATCATATACATTTTCAACCATGATACAAAGGAATAAAATGGGATATGGTATGAAATGAAGAAAAGCAAAATGTTAATAGACTATCTATCTAACAAAATGATCTGCCTAGTTGAGAATTCTATTAGAAGGCAGAATTGTCCTACTTTTAGAAAATTAGTAGAGACATTTGGAACTAGCCAAGAAAGCAAATGATGCTTGCAAAAATCTCTCTATATATTTTCATCTGAAATATTAGAATAATTCAGTCATATTCAACCATGTAGTCTTTGAGATCCTACCTAGGCTCTGTAAACTAGTGACAAAGCTGAAACTAGGAAGAAACCAGCATTTCCTTTTCTTCTTTTAGAATCTAGATCCTTAGAGGGTACAGCCTGCCTTACTGTCTGAGCAAAGGTCTACTTGATATGACCTAGTAGATATTTTTGCGTCTAGAATTTGTATTTCCCTCCTGCTGTGTTCTGCCTCCTGTTGGACTAATCTCTGAAATGTTCTGCACATTTTTATCAAAATAACTCCCTGGGGTTTGAGGCCCCTAAGGTCCTAGGCCAGAAACCCCCAAACTCTCAAGTATTTCTCCTATTGTTGTGTAAAACCTCATGGATTTTCTTCACAAACACCTAATGACAGTAGGAACATTCTTGAAGGCACTAAATGATAATAATGATAAACCAGACATTATTATAAACCAAACAGGATCTCCAAGTATTAATAGCTCTGTTTTTCTTTCTAAATTGAGAATGTGTTTTATTTAGCACAATAGAGAATCTTCTGGGAGGTAAAGGAAGGGATCAAAATATTATGTGTTGTATAAAAAAATCTTAACAAGCAAGATGGAGGATAGAGATGTGGTGGTCAATAGACAATGAAAGAGTTACAAGAAAACAAACTGTGATTCCTTCAAGTATCAAAACAAATGGCCTTTTATAGTCTCTCTGATCCTATTTTTTGCTTCTGGGGAAGAAAAAATTGAAGCACATACGTGCAGCTGGTGGGGTAAACACGGAAACATGTTATCTTTGTTTTTGCCTGGAGAGCCGTCAGGAGTGTTAAAGAGACTTCCATTTCAATGGTACTGTTAGGAAAAGGGTTTCTCAACCTCAACACTCATAACATTTTGGGGTGGATAATTCTTTGCTGGGGAGGAGGAAGAAGAAGCAGGAAGGGGGCTGTCCTATG